>NC_053023.1:645173992-645334521 GCF_003073215.2 Triticum urartu | reverse complement strand
CCCCCCCCTTGCCCCAATCTGAATTGACAAGGGGAAGGGGCGGCGCCCCCCTCTTTCCTTCTCTCCTCCTCCTCCTCCCCCCTTTCTCCTACTTGGACTAGGAAAGGAGGAAACTACTCCTACTAGAGTAGGATTCCTCCCCCCTTGGAGCGCCCCAGCCGGTCTCCTCCTCCCCTCCTTTATATACGGGGGAGGGGCAACCCATAGACGCACAAGTTTATCTTTAGCCGTGTGCGGTGCCCCCCTCCACAGTTTTCCACCTCGGTCATATTGTCGTAGTGCTTAGGCGAAGCCCTAGTCGGTAACTTCATCATCACCGTCACCACGCTATCATGCTGGCGAAACTCTCCCTCGGCCTCAGCTGGATCTAGAGTTCGAGGGACGCCACCGAGCTGAACATGTGCAGATCGCAGAGGTGTCGTGCGTTCGGTACTTGATCGGTTGGATGGCGAAGACGTTCGACAACATCAACCGCATTACTAAACGCTTCCCCTTTCGGTCTACGAGGGTACGTGGACACACTCTCCCCGCTCGTTGCTATGCTTCTCCTAGATAGATCTTGCGTGATCGTAGGATTTTTTTGAAATACTACGTTCCCCAACAGTATTTCATTTTTATATAGTTGTTAACCCAGTAAACGATGCGTTTATAGTTGACTATTGTCACACATTTCCTTGAAATATCTGCCCATTCCTTGTGAAAGGCATGAGAATGTACTAAATAGCACGAGCATGGTTTTCCACCGTTCTTGTGCACCTTTTCATGCACTGATTGTTCTTATTTGAATTATGTGCATAATTAATGCCTAGAAAATGCACATGATCCCCTAGATATGGTAAATGAGTTCGGAAAAATGTCAAATTTGAACATGTTGCATTTGAGGCGGTATGTTGATCATTGGAAAAAAACTTAATGACAAACTAGGATAGAAATTTGGATTCCCCTTCAATCTTGGTGATTTCCCTCTCGAAAGCATTGAACTTCCTCGGGGATGGTTTGATTTATGAAGGGCGTGCATGACGACATAAGTCAAACCTTCTCAGCTTTTAACCAGGGCACTGTGAGGCCATACCATGGCACCATGCCAGGCATCATGTTTTTCAAGCACGTATTTCATTGTTCTACAGTTGATAACCCAGTAAATGACGCGTTTGTGGTTGACTATTGCCACGCATTCCATTGAAATCTCTACCCATTCCTTGTAAAAGGCTTTAGAAATTACTAAATACCACGAGTATGGTTTTTCCAGACTGTTCTTGTGCACCTTTTCAAGCACCAATTGTTTGAATTTGAATTATGTGCATTAATGCCTACAAAATGCACATAATCCCCTAAATATTGTAAATGAACCCGGAAAAGTGTCAAATTTGAACATGGTGATTAGCAGGGTTTATGTTCATCGTAGAAAAAAAAACTCATGGATGAAGGACAAAGGAAATTTGGATTCTCATTCAATCTCGGTGATTTACTATCGCACATGATTCGTCTCCGCCGCCTCTGCGAACTGTGTGTGTTCACTCACACATGCAAAAGGGAAAAAGAAAACCCTCGCCCACTTCGTCCCCACTCACTCGCCGCGGACTCCTCCGCAACTCTGCACCCTAAGCTCGACGGCTGTTGGCGGCGGGCGTAGGTCGCCCTCCAAACTTAACGGGATTTCGCCCCTACCGCGTCCCGCCGCCTATCTGCACCGACATTCTAGACTCTAGTCAACTAGGGTTTTCTGCGGGATTGGGCCGGGGATTTTTCTCATGGAGAAGGTAATCAACTTAGAGAAATATTTCACTCATCTCTTATCGCAGTCCGTCCGTCGTTGTCAATCAACCGGCGGAAATCATCGTGGAATCATTTTTGTTCTAGCTGATTCATGGGTGTTCATTCATGTGTCCATAGTGCGAGCACAAATCGGGCAACTGTGGTCGTGGCCAGTCGGAAACGAAATTCTATCTCACCATTCCAGATGACTTCAGGGAGCGCTCGGTATGTTCAATCTCGACCTACCACGGTCGGCATGGCCTAAATTTGTGAATATATACCGTCTGTTGCTACATTATCTATATATTTGCATCAAATATTTGTTACATTATCTATTTTTAATTCTATATTTTTGTACTTTACTTTCATCTATATATTGATCTATTCTACCAGTTACTCCCATATTTGCATCTTACTCTGTTATTTCAATATATCTGATTTACGATCTTAATTTTCATTTCAAGCAGTACATCCCTTGCTTTGCAAGAACATGAGTAGAAGGAAATCTTGGGCTTTACTTTGTTGATGACTCGCATGATATCATATTGACAACGCAGCATGGATTTACAATGACGGTTAGCATAAAACTTGATAAAGATGGTCACTTCTATTTTAATGTGGACCTTTGGAGAAAAATGTCTAAGTGTTATGAACTGAAAGCTGGCGATAAAATTCTAGTGCATGCACCACAACCTGGTCTAATAAACATGGATGTTTACTTTCCCAATGTCATCAGCCGATCAAAGTCTGATCGAGGTTAGTGTCCTTTCAACTTTCTCCATGTTGTCATATTACTTAGCAAAATCAAGGTATTTGTTCTGACTAATTGATCACTTAAGCAACCAATTGTGATATCATATTCTGACTCCGTTCCTAGGCAGTAACAAATTATGTTTACCAATTTATGCGCACTATATATTCTTTTGCCATGTTCTGAATAAATAATACTTTTCCACCTTTCAAGCAGGATATGTTGGATGCATAGTGAACGATCTGTATGTTACTAAGCGTACCAAATTTCACTGGAAGGACTTGAAGCATGTCATAAACTTTGTTGATAATATGACAGAGATAGCACAGCGTGTGAATGCTGGATTTTGGATGGAATTAATTAGACCTATGGTGCACACACTGAACAAGACCAATTGTGTGCACAAAACGCTGGTAAAAAGTCTTATTCTAATGTTGATGCTCATAAACTATATATATCTTCAACGATATGTTACAATTGGTTTTTATTCTACATGTCAATAGAAATTGCCCATGTAGCAATTCCTGGATCGATTTCCCGGCGTGGTTGAATTACACGTGTGCCTGCTAATAATGCCAAAGTGATTGTAAGGTACTGCATTTCCCGCAGAAATTGAACCATTCAAATTAACAAGTTCTCGCTTCTCGTGGCAATGCATCCATATTGGAAAATTGGAGACAATGTTCTACTCATGCTCTACCAAGGCACATGAGGGATCTTACTTTTCATTGACGAGATGCCGAGTCGCCATGATCAAGCTGCTTCCAGTGGATAGTTGTGGTTGTTGGCCCTAAGCCTCTTAAAATGTGATAGTTGTTACTATATATGTTAAGTATGTAGATATGGACCATATGGTTGTTGGCCCTTAGCCTCTTAAAATGTGATAGTTGTTACTATGTTAATTATGTAGATATGGACCATATGGTTGTCAAAACCGTGTTACGAAGATCCTCCTTTTGTCGAATAGTGTAACCGCTATATATGTGTTACTCAAATGTTGTTACTCAAGTTCATAAATTTTCATGGAAAGTATTAGTATCGTACACAATTCATTGAGTTTAAGTGTGTGCCCGATGTCCAGAAGGCATTTGGATATTAACTATCATATTGCAAATTCACACACATGTTAACATAAGGAAACGTATGTGTACCATACTAATCATCGCACACGAGTACTCGCAGACGCATCGTGTGCGATACTCCTAGCCACCGCAAGCAACTAGTTTGCATTTTTTTAAAGTTTTTTGTACACAAAGAATCACACACAAAGTAACTGCATTGACTGTTTGTGTTGTAATTTTTCATCGCAAACAGTTCATCTGAGTCGGCTGTTTGCCACGTATCACACACATCTTGTTTACACGATGCGTTTGTGTTCTTTTGGCTTATCGCAAACAGTTCATCCATGTGAACTGTATGCCGCATATCACACACATCTTGTTAAGTTGAATCATTTATGTTGTGTTCCCTAATCGAGAACAGTTCGTCCCAGTGAACCGTATGCCGTATATCACACACATTGATATGGTTGTCCGTTTCTGTTGTTCTACCTCATCGCAAAGAATTCGAATGGATTAACTGTGTGTCCTGCATCGCACACACATTGATATGGCTGCCCATTTCTATTGTTCTGCCTCATTACAAACAGTTGGAATCGATTAACCATGTGCCCTGCATCACACACGCAACTAAAATATGAACCGTGTTTGATGGCTCCGTCATCGCAAAAGTTTTGCACCTTTTTTGACGGGTTTTTTACACCACTATTTGCGATTATTGCATCGCACACAGTTTCGGCAAAGGGTCTCTGATCGTAGTGTCGCGTTAGCAGTATCCTGTAGTAGTGAGACACCGACAATAGCCGACCTAATTGTAACCCTAGACCCCCCCCCTCCGGACCTATATAAACTAATGGGTAGGGTTGATAGACGACACAACAATCTCGTGGTATACCAATCTGTACTTTGTACTCCATCCAAATCAATACAACATAAGCAAGGCATAGGGTTTTATCTCTTCGAAGAGCCTGAACCTAGGTAAACCTCGTGTCCTTGTTACCATTGCATCTAGGCTACTAACTCAGGGGCCCCTACCCGAGATCTGTTGGAATCAACTGTCATCCTGCACCAGCACGAGCTCGCCATTGAGTTCCTAGATCTGCACGAAGTACTGGCGCCGCTTGTTGATAGAGAGCTTGACAACTTGTAGAAGGTAGATGTATATCCACCTTGGCATCACCGGCTGGAAAGCCCTGGGGATGATGAGCATGGCTAAATCTTTAGTGTCCCATATCTGCATGTAGAACCTGTGTGGCACCAATTCTGCCAGCTCATGCCTAATCCTCGACGGGCCGGCAGTCTTATGCAGAGGCTTCGTTGCCCCCTCCTCCCTGACAAGATGATCGTTGCTAGCACAACTAATTCTTTGGAGTCCTCCGCGCCTTCCATGACTTTGACCCCACCATCGATTTGATCTCACTCGTTCTTTCTCACCTTGTCAGTTCAGAAGACAAGAGTGAGTAACACCGTTGCACTGCACAACTAAGCACTAACCAGAGCAATGCCCAGTGACATGATTTGTGCATTGATCATGGCCATGCCATTGCCTTGATCAGTGGTCATACAAACATAGCAGGCATACCATTCCTACTCTAACCATAGGATTCCTTATAATCATATGTAGCATGAACACATTTCTAGGTCAACAGCCGTACTTATCATACACCGCAAGAACATGTAATCATAGCATTGTCGCGGGCACATTATAAGCACATATCATGAGAAAATTATAAGAGCATATCATGGTTCAAATCGATTCGACGCGAATCGAGTCGTTTCAAATCGAAGCAACTGCCCGAACAAAACCCTAACCACCCCAAAACTTGAACTGGTAGACAAGAAGATTTACGTACTACGTTCGTCTGGGGTGCCACCATGGGTGGAGGTGAAGCAAACCGCGTCGGAGGTGGAGGTGTAGCAGGCTGCACCAAACCCTGGCAGTAACAAAGGACCGGCAAAGGTGGATGTGCTTGCAACCGAATCCAGTGATCCTGCCATTGACGCGGCCCTCGTCACCACCATCACATTAGAGGTCTAGGCCGCCACAATTGACGTACCAGCCGGGGTGATGTTAGAAAACCCTCGGACATGAGTGAAAATCACCGCCCCCACCACATCCGAGGTGTCAGCACCCACAACACCCATCCACGTCACCACCACTGCAAATGAAGAACATCGGCAGCCGCTGTGGACACAAGAGCGAAGTTTCGTAGAGGGTCGATGGCCGCGGACCGTGGCCTCTTGCAGAGAGGGGACGGTGACTTGAGCCGCCAACAACTGACCATGGTTAATGTCGTCTGCCGTCAGGCTGTCGAGCTAGTGATTGTGGTTCTCAGGGTCAGCGCGAATGGGATTGGGGTGGCACGGTGGTGGAGCGGCCATCGGAGACGAGGGGGCGGTGAGAGAGAGAACCAAATGGGGTTTGGGCAATGACGTGTTCGAGATGTCCATCGTCTCCCGCGCTTCCTCAAGCGTGCAGGCAAGTCACACGTGACTCTCCAAACCTGGGTCCGAAAAATGGCCGTTTCCACTCAGCCTGGCCCGGGAGGAGTGAAGTCTAAAATAAACCTCGTAGTTGTAGAGCTCGACGCAAATGAACCCTCACCTCTAAATCCCTGAAGTTTATACCCTGTTCTTTTCAATCCCGGCCATTTTCAACCTTATATGCCTATCCAAACGGGGAACTAGATGGTGGCAGTGGAAATGGCTGGGATGGATGGGTTGTGTGCTGGAAATTGTACGAACCGACATAGTTAACGTATTTTGTGTGTGATGTGCTGAAGGCTACTTACGTTATGAGGCCTGATCTGAAGGCTAGCTTATGCATGCATGTGTACGCGGTATATACTGTATGTATTTTCACTGACTCACACTGCTAATCATGCTTTGGGTGCGCGTAGACAGGCGAAGCTCACGGCCAGGTTAGCTCCTCTTTGCAATTGCATCGATCGGTGTTCCTAATCTGGATGCATGGCACGGCACTTCAATTATGCAGGAGGACTCGGTGCTCTGCAGGGTGCTCGAGAAGCAGAAAGTGGACAACGAGCAAGACACCGTCCGCTCCTCCTCGCTGACCTTCGCCGGCTTCTCGCAGGCAACGCAGGAGCTGTCCGTGCCAGACACGTGCAGCGACCAGATGGGCTCAGGCGCCGGCTTCGCACCATGGCAGGAGGAGATGGTCTGTGGCTCGAGCCCATTGACAAACGCAGCGATCTGGCAGCAATACAACTCGGCAAAGAAAATTGTTATGGTCAAAGTCAGCAATCCTGGCCTTTAGTTGCCACATCATCAAATCCACTCATAAAACCGCCATAAGGTTTATTTAGATCGGGATTAAAGAGTATAGGGTACCAACTTCAGGGATTTAGAGGTGAGGGTTTATTTACGTCAAGCTCTACAACGACAGGGTTTATTTCAGACTTCACTCGCCCGGGAGTGCTTTAAACATCATGCGGGCAAAAAAGACTGATGCAGACCAGACAACCAAACATGATATTTTTGCACCGTGTGGTCCTGGTTGGGCTCATGCAGTCTACCAAACACATCCCTAGCTTACGCAGGACTGCATTATTTTATGTATTTGCAAGTATAAGGACCATATTGGAGTGATTCTCAATTGGGACCTTTCTGTTACGCACCAGCGAGTTCAAGGACGATACATGTAATTTTCTCTTCAAGTGGCCTCGGGGAAAGCAAAGCCTCACAGGGTTGAAGCATCCACTAGGGACGGAGACTGACTTGTCATTGTCTGTTTGATATCGGCAATTGATCTCGTTGATGGTATGCTGGGAGGCAGCAACACCATTCTGCAGAGGTCCTCACTGGCTAGTGCCGTGTAATCCAAAAATGCTTCGTAAGGTAGATGGGAGTGACTTGGGATGAGAACTGTTCTTGCTTCGACACAACAAAACCTCAAACAGACTACTATCACATAGGAGCTGACTTTAAATCACGACCAGACTGATTCGTAGCCACGGATGTCAATTAGGCATTACGGGTATAAACTAATCAATCTCACGCCAAACAAATATTTCACAGATCAGATGGGTATAATACTAACCAATCTCCAGCTTACCACCCATGTAGTATTCAGGAGTAAAAACAGAGTGGCTAAAAAAAAGAGTCAAACCTACATTTTGCAGTCAATACAAAACATTACCTCCGTTCATAAATGTAAGACATTTAGGCAGTATAAATTAGAATGCCAAAACTCTTATATTTAAAAACGAAGGGTGTAGTAGACAATTTAAGTAAAATCACTGACAGCCAATACACTAATAGTTTAACATAGCATTAGATATAAAGCCATTAAGACAATGGATAGAGCTGACAGCTTTAAATGGCTAACTGTATTTAATTTATATAATGTTCACGCCTAGTCATCATCCATACATCCCTCCCTCGAGATAAACTGCTTGTCTCGAACAAGAAGGGACCAAGCAACAGCGACTTCCACCTTATAGGAGGCAAGATCACATATGCCCCGACTTATTTTGCTTTCCTGGGCTGGGAAGAAGACATGGCAATGTTTAGTAACAAAACCATTTGAAGACAGGGCACGGATGATGACTTCGAGCTTTCCATCTAACTCTACGGAAACAACATGCCTTGACAGATCAAGACAGCCATCCCAATTGTTAGCTGTCACTTGACCTTGAAGCACAACCTCATCTTCATGTTTCAGCGCCGAAGATCTGTCGCCAACACAACTAACTTCACCTTGAAAGTAACCATCTGAAATGTTATCCATCACTTGATCTTGTAGCAGGACCTCATTCTGAGGTTTAACGGGCTTAGAATGTGCCTTGGCAATGACTAGACCACCATGTCTAAAAGGACATTTCTTCTTTCTCCAATTAATAACACGGACACCGACTATAGTTGCTTGCACTGTCTTCTCCAGTTTCGCACACCGTAACACAATTCTGCAGGAGTCATCCAACAGAATGGCCTCATTACAGCTGTACTTGGAGGTCTGATGCATGAGCACTCTATCTTTTGACTTCATCCTGCCCTTTACTTTGAGTTTAATGTCAAAGTCAACAGGATCTATAGCCGCAATTGCACGAGACGGGCCAGTCAATTGCAAAAAAGGATTCTGCATTTGTCAATTATAATCATAGTTAACAAAACAGAGATGCAAGAAAAAAGAGAAACTGCACGGAAGTTTTTCAGGAGAAAATTAAGTACAACCTTTTGAGTGAGTGCAACAGTTTTGCTAAGCTAGCAGTTTAGCTGCCAACTTAACTACATGCTTATTTCTAAATGCATCTGTTCATAACAAATCAACGGACCAGAAACATAAAACAGAAAAATACGATACAGACCTCTGGAGTGAGTATCTGGCAGTCATTCCTTTGACGCAAGAAGAGAATGTTGCGATTGTGATCCACGGTATCTCGGGCAGCAACCATGCCATACACACGCAGTGGCCACTTCAACTCAGGAGTGCCCTTTATTTCTGCGACTTTAATGGAGTATATTTGCAGAGTGCTGGTGGCGAATTCAGCATAAGAGGTGCGGTCCGTTGTACTGTGTGTGAAGTGCATAGGACTCAATGAAGCTGCAGTCATCGAAAATAAGATTCAGATAATTCATTCGGCCACCACAAGTGAAGTAAATCCCTTCCTCAACAGAATGAAGTAATTTGCTTCCTTGAGACATGCAACAGGAAGGAAGAAAAACAACTAAGGTACAATGAGCAGAGAACATGTTTACTCACTCGCATCTTTGCAGGGACTGCTAAACAACCTGGACAAATTCGATTCCAAGGCGCGACAGTAGATAGTAAAGAACATCCCAGTCTGCATCTTCTCCTCCATCCCCTCAGCTTCCTCAATCTCCAATTTTGCCACCTCATCCCTCTCCTCGGCTTCCTCTCCCATCTCCTTGGCTTGCTCAATCTCTAATTCTGTATCTCCTGAAGTGGAAATCCTCTCCGGCAACTCGTCGCTCCCCATGGCTCCATTCACAGCCTCCATGGAGATCCTGGGTGGTGCCTCGATGATCCTCACCTTTCCGCCGCCTCTCTTTCCCCTCGCCTCCCCTTCCATCTCCGCCTCTCCTTCCATCTCAGGACACGGCTCTCTGCTCCTCGTCTTTCCGCCGCCACCCGCCGCCGCTGTTCTCTTCTCTTTTCGATTTCGAGGAGGGGAATGTCTTGCTTAGGGTTTCGACGAAACGGAGAGACCGGTGGGTGTGGGGGGTGCACTATATACATACACTTCCAGCCAGTCCACACTGCTGCCGCGTGCTTCAAGAGGGAGCGAGCAAACCAGCTCCTCTCTTTTTTCTCACTTTGGGATTGTTGTTTGCCTTGTGCTATTTGTATTTGCATTCGCTTGTTAGGCTCAGCCCGGCCCTTTAAATATAAGAAAAAAAATTGCAACTAGTTTGGTTGCCTACATTGCATCACGAGGTCGTTTAATGCATGACATTTGGTTGTGAGTTGTGGTGCTTGTTTTCCTAACAATGAGTATTGGGTGTGTATAAAGGAGAGACTATCAGATGAAAATATTACTATATTAAATTTATTTAAAATATTGTTTAACAAATTCTGATAATGTATGACCTAATTTGGAAATTTCAAATATATGCCCTGCCAGCCTCGCTTAGGTCCAAGAGGGCATATCGGTCCTGTGTGGGCCGAAGACATGCCGATCTGGGCCGAAGGGTAATCTTCGGTGGCTAGTGGGCTGAAGAGATTAACTTCGAATGCGCGTACACCGAAGAGTGATCTTCACCAACACATGACCGAAGAGTTCAGGATAAGGCTACCACGGCCATTTCTTTCTCCTAACTCGTCATTCTCCATCTCTCCCTTCTCTTCGCCATTTTCTCTCGATCAACCTCCATTTTGTCCCCTAACCATTGCCACCTACCAGATCCACTAGATGAGACCTATTCCCGACAGCCAAGTCCTCGATCTATCCATGGGTAGAGGGTGGAGGCATGGGGGAGGATGTCTGGTGGGGAGCATGGAAGGAGGTCAGTTGGGGGGAGTTTGGGTGGAGGAGGAAGAGGTCTGTAGGGGTAGCTCGGGTGGAGGAGGAGCTTGACTGAGAAAAGTTGGGGCCGACAATCCGCGGAGGATCACGAACCCGGCGGCGGTGGCTCTCTTCTTCTTCCTCTCGCTTCCCTCTTTCTGTATCCTAGTTCGTGCTTGTAATCAGGGCTAGCTACTGTAATTCGGGCTTGTAATCGAGAGAGACATCTAGTTTCCTAACATCTGGTATTCAGAGCCAGGCACCACCCTTCCTCAAATTCTTCCACATTTTTTTCACCACCACCATCCGAGGGAATCAGCCATGGATCCGTCCATCCAGGAGTATCTCCAGCGGCTTGACGCCAGCCTTGACGCCTACACCAACGCCATACAGTTCCTCGCCGAGAAACTCGGCGCCCATGTCCAAAATCCACCACCGCCCGCCACCTCGTCGGAGAGCACAACTGACGCGTCGTTGCACATCCCTAGTGTCTCTTACTCCACAGGCGAGGCCCAAGAGGTTGTCGAGGTCGTCCACGACGCGCTCCCCGCATGCAGCGCAATGGCGCATGTCGCCTGTTCAATGAAATGCTCGCACCAGCTCGCCGTCACCAACAACGTCGACAAGGTCACCACCGTCTACCATGAGTCTGTCATCGACCTCAGTGACAAGTTCGGCGCCCTCACATTCCTGTGATGGCCAGCATCAACCCGCTGTTCCACATCCAAGTTCTATCACCCAATTCCTTCGTCGATAGCACCCGCGGCGTCGCTATTGCAGGACCGGATGAGTACACACTCATGGCGGCCACTCCGGACGTCGCCCTCGAGCTTGCCGTCCTCTCAAGCGTCTCCTTCTCCACCAACAAGGCCCATGAGGTCCTTGTTGTTCCCCGCAGTGTGTCCCATATCTACATCGGCATGACGCCTTCTATCTGTTCGATGAAATGCTCCAACCAAGTTGGTGCCACTTCGTTCCCGTCTCCGGTCACGATGACATCGCTACTCCCAGTAGCCACACATGAGCTCGTTGTTGACCTCGTTTGTCCTGCTACCAAAGTTGTCAGTTCGATGCAGCCGTTCCGGAAGCATGACTTGGACGTCTCGCCGCACACAAGCCACCAGGGCCTGCTGCTACGGCCGATGCCGTGGCCATCATTGCAAGCAACTCGTATTGCATACGGAATGGAGACTCGACTAGCTACTGTAATTCGGGCTTGTAATCGACAGAGACATCTAGTTCCCTAACACGAAGGTAGTAGAAGATAGTACAAGCAACAGCCTCATGCCGCTTGAGGGATCTGAGAAAGAACTTAAGCAGAATCGAGCATTGGTATTCTTCTAGCAGATTTGCTGAATGAATCGTTTTAGTAAGAACATTGCTGCCAGAAACAAGCGTTGGCACATAGGAGTAGAAACGAAAAGCAGGCGGATACACAAATAATCAGATACCTAGTAACATCAGTTGATATAGAGATTTGCTGATATTACATTACATGATACGACGATACACAAATAGTTGCATATTTTTAGATCGACGCAGTACTGGAAAAACTGACTAAATGAGTTAGTCTGACGGCTATCATGTCTGCCTGGGCATCATCAAAGTTCCTCATTTGCCCCCCTCGTGATCCACAGCTTGTCCCAAACAAGACGGGACCAAGCAACAGTGATCTCCAGCTTAGAGTCGCCAAGTTGACACTCATTCTGAGTTATATTGCAATCTCTGGCCTGGATGGATACCTGAGCAGCCATAGCCCCAGATCGCGAGTTGGCCTCTATGAGAACTTCAAGCGTTCCACACAATTTTACAGAGACAACATGCCTTGACAGATCAAGGTAACCCTGTGAACAACTTGTCATTGCTCCATCTTGAAGCACAACTTGCCAAAACGAGGGGCCGGTCCTGTGTTCAGGATTAGGCAATTTGGCTCTTCTCCGAGGCAGAGAGGAGCAAACAACTCGGCCGCCATTTTTAAAAATACTTGGCGTCTCTTCAGGAACACAGACACGGATACCCACGGCAGTTGCCTGTACTGATTCATAAACTTCCTCTGAGCTTAACGCCATTGTGCAAAAGTCTCCTTCGAGAGGGATATATAGAGTACATATCCCACAATGACTACCGCTGTAATAATAGAAAAAACTCATCAATGGTTTATCTTCAGACTTGGTTGCGCCCTTCACTTTCAGCTCGATTTCCACATTAAGAGGTTCCCGACTCACAATTGCACGAGACGGGCCAGTCAGGCGCAAAAAAGGATCATGCATTCACCATTCATTAATCAGTGTTGCTAAGGTAGCACTTTAGTGGGCAATTGTTTGATACGTGTTCTTAACTACATGTGTATTTCAAAATGCATTTATTCATAACTAATCAGCGGACCAACAAACAAAAAATAGGAAGATACTATAAGGACCTCTTGAGTGAGTATTTGGCAGTTACTCCTTCGACGGGAGAAGAGAATGTTGCGATTGTGATCCACGCTATCTCTTGCAGCAACCACGCCGTACACTTCCAGTGGCCACTTCAAGCCAGAACCATCTTCTATTTCTGCGAGTTTGAGGGAGTAGATTTGCAAAATGCTATCAATGAGAGCAGCCAATGGGCGTTGTCCCGGTGTAATGTGTGTATAGTGCATAGGACTCAATGACGCTGCAGCAATAAAAAAAGAAGACTATTTAGAGAATTCAATCGGCTTCCCTTACTAAAGAATGAAGGAGCCTGCTTGCTTGATACATGCAGTAGGTAAGAAGAAACGCAACGAACAATGAGCACATAAGTAGCATGACTGGATGTTTACTCACTCGTCTCTGCGAAGGAACCGTGGAATCTAGACCAATTCGATACCCAGCCGCTGCGGTACCTAGCAAAGAACTCCTCATCAGTCTACTCCTTGTCCATGTTGGTATCCTCTCCCATCTCCTCGACTTCCTCTGTCTCCAATTTTGTCTCCATGGAAGAGGAACTCATCGGCGACACATCGTGCAGCAGCTCCTTGAACAGCTCGGAGAATGATGGGGATTTGTTGCTAAGATGTCCCATCTGATCCAACTGGGTGCAGAGCTGATCCAACCCACTGAAGATCGCATTCAATCCGTAGTTGTAGTAGGTCCTCGATGCTTGCATCTTCGTTGCTGATTCGCCACTGTCTTCGGTCCTAATGTGGATCCCCTTCACACCCATCTTTTCCGTGACTGGCTCTTTGCCCAGAACCTCCCTGTTCTGCAATTTGCCCATCATCTGGAGCAAACTCGTCAGGTCGGTGTACATGTTATCCATGTGGATTTGGATCTCACTAATGCTATAGTCGCTAATCCTCAGTTTCGGTTCGGGTTTCAGATTCACAGCGTTCTCAGAGAAAAGATGGAGTAAGGAGTAGATCTTAGCCTGAACTATCTTTGTGGCTGAATGAGTCTCCGATGTTGTCACCACATGCTTCCTCGCCCGGATCTTTACAGTATGCTCGAACGTCTGGCCATCAACACATCCCTCCCTCGAGAAATACTGCTTGTCTCTAATAAGCAAGGACCAAGCAACAGTAACCTCCACCGTATGGGAGCCAAGATTACATGTGCACCGACTTACTTTGCTTTCCTGGGCTGGAAAGAAGACACGACCACATGATTTGCGGGCATGTGATTTGTCGGCACTGATGATAACTTCCAGCCTTCCATTTAACTCTACAGAAACAACATGCCTTGACAGATCAATGTAACCATCTGAACTGTTAGCCATCACTTGATCTTGAAGTACAAGCTCTTCTTCAGGTTGCTCGGGTTTAATGGGCTTAGAAGTTCCCTTGGCAATGCAACTAACTCTACCATCATGTTTAAAAGGCCATTTCCTTTTCCTCCAATTAGTAACACGGACACTCACTATAGTTCCTTGGACTGTATTTTCCAATTTCGCACACCGTAACATAATTTTGCAGAAGTCATTCGACAGAGTGGTCTCATTAGCACTGTAGTTGAAGGTCTGATGGATCAGCATTCTATCTTCTGACCTGCTTCTGCCCTTCACTTTCATCTTGATTTCAAAGTCAACAGGATCTATAGAAACAACTGCGTGAGACGGGCCAGTCAACTGCAAACAAGGATCCTGCATTTCCCAACAACTACAATCAACAAAACAACAAAAGATGAAAGCAAAAGGAAGTAAAGAGAAACTGGGCAATTTTTTAGGATAAAATTAAATAAAACCTTTTGAGTCAGTATTTGGCAATCACGCCTTTCACGGAGGAAGAGAATGTGATCGATGGTATCTCGGACCGCAACCATGCCGTACACATGCAGTGGCCAATTAAACTCAAGAGCTTCTTTTATTTCTGCGACTTTGACAAAGAAAATCTGCAGGGTGCTGGCAATGACAGCATCATCAGAGGGGCTTCCCGGTGTAATGCGTGTGAAGTGCATAGGACTGAATGACGCTGCAGCCACCGAAAAAAGGAAGATTTAGATAATTCGTTCGGTCACTACAAAGTAAGGTAAATCCCTTCCTCAATAGAATGAATCAATCTGCTTGTTTGAGAGATGCAGCAGAAAGGAAGAAAAGGAACCTAATGTACAATGAGCAGATAAGTACGAGTAGCATGGATGCATGTTTACTCACTAGTATCTTTGCAGGGACTGCTGAAGAACCAGGACCAACACGCTTTCAAGCCGCCACAGTACATATCAAAGAACGGCCCAGTCTGCATCTTCTCCTCCATCCCCTCAGCTTCCTCAATATCCAACTTTGCCACCTCATCCCTCACCTCGCCTTCCTCTCCCATCTCCTTGGCTTCGTCAATCTCTCATTTTGTATCTTCTGAAGTGGAAATCCTCTCTGGCAACTCGTCGCTCTCCATGGTTCCCTTCACAGCCTCCATGGAGATTCTCGGTGGTGCCTCGTCCGTCTCTCTGGCCTCCTCTATTTCATCCAATTTTTTTTGGTCTCCAGCTTTATTCTTTTGAGGTTTTCCCGCGACTCCTTGAGCAGCTCGGAGATTGGTTTGGACTCCAAAACGGAACCAAGTAGTTACATCTTACCAAACATGGCGTGAAGTTGCTCCAACTCATGGAAGATCAAACTGAATTGGTTCACGAAGTAGATCCACATGGCCTGCGTGTACGTTACTGACTCGACCTTGTCTTGAGTCCTAAATCTGGACCCTCCTCGTCTCCAGCCATTCCATCACCTCAGCCCTAGTCTGGATCCCCTTCGTGTTCAACCATTCCGTCACCTCCTTGTACATCTTATCCATGTGGCCCCTGGCCTCCATAAACCGTTGCTCCGGCCCGTCTTCCAGACTCATGATGTGCCTTCCAAGAACATCAAGCAAGGGGTAGAGCTCAGCCGCAACCTTCTTCGTCGCCGACTTGATCTCCGATAATGACTTCACGTGCTTCCTCCTCGCAGCATGTTCGATGCCCTTCCTGGATTCGGCGCTCTTCCACTTCACCTTCCCTTCCATCTCAGGAACCCGATCTCTCATGATCCTCACCTTTCCGCCGCCTCTTTTCTTTTATTTTTGCTCCCTGCCCTGGGTTCCCGTGGCATGCTCGATGCCCTCTCCGACACTCTTTCCCCTCGCCTCCGCTTCCATCTCCGCCTCTCCTTCCATCTCAGGAGACGGCTCGTCTTTCCGCTGCCACCCGCCGCCGACCGCCGCCGCTGTTCTCTTTTCTTTTCGATTTCGAGGAAGGGAATTTCTTGCTTAGGGTTTCGAGTTTCGACGAAACGGAGAGACTGGTGGGTGTGGTGGGGTGCACTCTATCGCGTCTCAGTCTCAGCCCGGCCCAGTAGAACGACACACACTGTGTCGGCTGGCTCGGGATAGCGCAAACCAGCCACTCTTTTTTTCTCACCTTGGGCTTGTTTGTTTGCCTTGGGCTGTTTGTATTTGCATTCGTTGTTCGGCTCAGGGCTCAGTAAATATAAGCATTCATTGTCTCAAAAAATTCGTTGTCTCAAAAAATAGTAAATATAAGAAAAAAAATTATTTTGCATCTGGTTTGGTTGCCTACAGTGCATCACAAGGTCGTTTAATGCATGACATTTGGTTGTCAGTTGTCGTGCTTATTTTCCTGACAATGAGTATTGGGTGTATATAGAGGAGTGTAGAGACTATCAAATGAAAATATTATTGCCTCCTCCTTCCTCCACAAAAAGTTAGGGTTTCTGCCTCCCGCCGCCGCCGCCGCAGGTCCGCCTCCTCTCTGGTGGTCCTAGGGCCATGGGGGGCGGTGGATCTCGGCAAGGGCCGGTGGGAGGGCTCCGTTTTTAGTCGTTTCTTTCAGTTTTGCTAGGGTTTGTGTCCTGCTCAGGAAGACGAGACGGCGGCGGCTCCCTGAAGATGGAATAAAGGTCTCCCCGTCTAGCCCCCGTTTCGGCGGTGCGTCTAGCACCGTTGGTGGGCATGTGGAGGTGTGTCTCCGGCGTATCTATCTTTGGTGGATTTGCTCGGATCTCGTTGTTGTTCATCTACGTTCGCGTGTCTTTGGATTGGATCTTTCTGATATACATTATTCTTCATCTGCAGCGGCTGCTGTTCTGGTGCGCTGGTCCTACGGGGCCTTAGCATGACGACTTCCCGACTGTCTACTACAACAAGTTGTGCCCGACTCCGGCGATGGAGGGGTGATGACAGCGGCGCACTTTCTGGTATTCATTGTACTGCCATGATTGAAGATGAATAGATCGGAAGTTTTCTCACAAAAAATGAAAATATTATTAAATTTATTAAAAAATATTTTTAACAAATTCTGATAATGTATGACCTAATTTGGAAATTTCAAATATATGACCCCGCCAGCCTCACTTAGACCGAAGTGTGGGTCTTCATTCGTACATAAGCTGAAGAGTAACTCTTCGTCCAACGTAAGGCCGACGAGGGCATTTGGGTCCTGTGTGGGCCAAAGACATGCCGATCTGGGCTGAAGAGTAATCTTCGATGGCCAGTGGGTTGAAGATATTAACTTCGGCTGCGTGTACGCCGAAGAGTGGTCTTCGCCAAGAGATGACCGAAGAGTTTGGGATAAGGCTACCACGGTCATTTTCTTCCTCCTAACTCCTCATTCTCTGTCTCTCTCTTTTCTTCGCCATTTTCTCTTGATCAACCTCTGTTTTGTCCCCTAACCATTCCCACCTACCAGATCCACTAGAGGAGACCTATTCCTGGTAGCCAAGTCCTCGATCTATCCATGGATAGAGGGTGGGGGCATGGGGGAGGATGTCCGGTGGGGAGCAGGTGCTGGAATTTAGTCTATTTTGGGCAGCCCAATAACTATTTCAGAAATTCCTAATAAATCCTAGAGGCCCACTTAGCCCATTTTATGCAAGGCAAGGGATACTACTAAAGTTTAGTCCCACATTGCTAGTTTAGTGGGAGTTGGACCTCCTTATAAGGGAGGTTCTTTCTCCACTTGTACGAGCATGAGAACAAGTGGGATATCCACGCGCGCTCCTCCTCCGCGGGTTGCGGGAATGAGCCGAGCCGATATCTAAATTTTTTCCACACACTACGGGTATACGAAAGGTCACACGAAAGCTGAAAAGATTTTTGCGAAAGTGGAGTTCGAATGCGAACGGTGCAGCCCTTCGGCTGTTGGCTGTTCGCTTCTTCTCTGTCTCTTCGTTTCGCCTCCCGTCGTTGCCCTCTCGCCTCCTTCTCTTGCGCCTATAAAAGGGAGGTCGCTCCTCCCAGAGAGACGCAACAGAACTACTCCTTCCCTCGCCATCGATTCCATCTCTGAGCTGCTGTTGTCTTCCTCATCCCGGCTTGCGGCATGCACCACACGTCGGGATAGTAGGCCTCCGAGACCACACCTTTGGAGTCCTGTACGGGAGAAGGGTGATAAGGTTTTTGGGGAGCGCTCTGCGCGACTACTGGCTTCTTCATCACGGACTCCAATTACTACTTTCCCAATGACAACTTCTTCCCTGACGCCGACTACCTCAGCAACGACATGGCTGGAGAGGATGTCGACCCCAAGTCCAGTGCTTCTGCTGCTGTTGTCCCGTATGTGTTCTTCTTCTTTCTGTCAGATGTCCTGCCACAGTTTCTCGTACTACTTCTTGCCCTACATGTGTTAGATTCTACTCCATATATGCAACATGATCTAGTGTCTGTCCTAGATGTGTTCAGTTCAAGTTCATATATGCAGATGCTATTTACTTTCTCTCCGTCAGATTGCAAGACTTGCTTTATCGCAGCTATATTAGTCATGCTTTATCTAATATTTCTGTTAATAAAATCATTTGGTAAATTGCTCATATTTCCAACAATCCAAAAACCTTATTATAGGCAATTTACCCCGAGTGGTTTTGCTGCTTCCATGAGACCTCCTATGTTTGAGGGTATCCACTATAAGAGGTGGCGCCTGAGAGCAGTTTTATGGTTTCAAACCATGAGTTGCTATGACGCCACTCTCGGCAAACCTGAAGGAGAGCTTGATGCTCAACAGGCACAAGCTTTTCAGAAAATGGATACTCTGTTTAAGGCTGCTCTCTTGAGTGTTCTTGGTGAGTACATAGTTGATGCGTATGCGTCCATTGATAATGGAAAAGATATGTGGGATGCACTCGAGGCCAAGTTTGGGGTCTCGGATGCTGGCACTGAGCTGTACATCATGGAGCAATTCTATGATTACAGGATGACTGAAGAGCGCTCCGTGGTTGAGCAAGCTCATGAGATACAGTCATTTGCTAGAGAACTTGAGCACTTCAGTTGTATGCTATCGGAAAAGTTTGTTGCCGGAGGTATCATCACTAAGCTTCCTTCTTCATGGAGGAACTTTGCTACCTTGCTGAAGCATAAGAGGCAGGAGTTTTCTGTCCGGGATCTCATTGGCACTCTTGATATGGAAGAAAAGGCGAGAGCAAAGGACACACGTGCTTGAGGTATTGAGGGAGGATCTAGTGCCAATGTGGTACAGAAGCAGAACTTCCAGCCCCACAAGTTCAAGAACAAGGGCAAGTTTGATGGGAAGAACAAGGCTGTGCAACACACGAACTTCAAGAAGAAGAATGGCAAGAAGAAAGGTGCTTGTCATGTGTGTGGGGATCCTGATCATTGGGCTCCTAGTTGCCCTAATCGCTATGACAAGCGTCATCCTGGGAAAGGCGGCAAGACCGCTAATGTTGTCATTGGAGACACTGACATGAAGGATGCTGGGTATGGTATATTTCCCACTATTCTTTCAGTATGTCATTCTCCTAACTGGTTGATTGACACGGGTGCTAATGTGCATGTATGCGGTGATATTTCCATGTTTTCGTCTTATCAGACCGCAGGGACTTCAACCGTGCTGATGGGCAATGGTTCAAGTGCTTCTGTTCGTGGTGTTGGCACGGTCGATCTGAAGTTTACTTCGGGGAAGATCGTGCGGCTGAAGAACATGCATTATGTCCCCTCCGTCAATAAAAATCTTGTTAGCGGATCTCTTCTGTGTAGAGATGGCTACAAGCTTGTCTTTGAGTTGAATAAATTTTAATATCCAAGTATGGAACCTTTGTTGGTAAAGGCTATGAATCAGGAGGCTTGTTTCGTTTATCCTTATCAGACGTTTTCAATAAAGTTGTTAATCATATTTGCAACAATAGTGAATCCAATGTGTGGCATTCACGTCTTTGTCATGTTAACTTTGGTTGCATGTCGCGACTAGCGAAGTTGAACTTAATCCCTAGTTTCACCACCGTCAAGGGATCTAAGTGTCAAGTGTGTGTGCAAGCTAAGCAACCTCGTAAGTCTCACACGACTGCGGAAATAAGAAATCTTGCACCACTAGAGCTCATACATTCAGATCTATGTGAAATGAATGGTGTGTTGACAAAAGGTGGAAAGAAATATTTCATGGCGTTAATTGATGACTCCACTAGATACTGCCGTGTGTATATTCTAAAATCTAAGGATGAGGCTTTGAACTTTTTCAAGATCTATAAAGCTGAAGTGGAAAACCAACTTGATCGAAAAATCAAGAGGCTTAGGTCCGACCGTGGTGGAGAGTATTTTTCCAATGAATTTGATGCTTTTTGTGCGGAACATGGTATAATCCATGAGAGGATGCCTCCCTATTCACCTCAGTCAAATGGGTGGACGAAAGAAAGAACCGTACTCTAACAGATTTGGTTAACGCCATGTTAGACACTTCGGGTCTCTCCAAGGCATGGTGGGGGGAGGCGATATTGACTGCATGTCATGTCCTAAACCGAGTTCCCACAAAGAACAAAGAGATAACTCCATTCGAGGAATGGGAGAAGAAAGGGTTAAAACTCTCTTATCTACGAACATGGGGTTGTTTGGCGAAAGTCAATGTTCCAATTCCAAAGAAGCGTAAGCTTGGACCAAAGAGTGTGGATTGTGTTTTCCTGGGATATGCTTTTCATAGCATGGGCTATAGATTCTTGGTTGTAAAATCTGAGGTACCTGACATACATGTCAGTACGATCATGGAGTCGAATGATGCAACTTTCTTTGAAGATATCTTTCCCATGAAGGATATGGCTACCTCATCTAATCAGGAGATGCCTAGTTCATCGAATCAGGAACCAGTTACAATTACCGAACCTGCCATTTTGATGGAACACTTTGAAAGTCCTGTAGAGGAGAACAATGAAGTTCCTACTAGGAGCAAGAGACAGAGGACTGCAAAGTCTTTTGGTGATGATTTTCTTGTGTATCTCATAGATGACACTCCCAGTTCTATTTCAGAGGCCTATGCATCTGAAGATGCTGACTACTGGAAGGAAGCAGTTCGTAGCGAGATGGATTCCATCTTGGCAAATGAAACCTGGGAGATAACTGATCGTCCTTATGGGTGTAGACCTATAGGATGCAAATGGGTATTCAAGAAGAAGCTTAGGCCTGATGGTACTATTGAAAAGTACAAGGCTCGGCTCGTGGCTAAGGGTTATACCCAAAAGGAAGGTGAAGACTTCTTTGATACTTACTCACCTGTGGCTCGACTGACCACTATTCGAGTTCTACTTTCACTAGCTGCCTCGCATGGTCTTCTTGTTCATCAAATGGATGTTAAGACTGCTTTCCTAAATGGAGAGTTGGACGAGGAAATTTATATGGAACAACCAGATGGGTTTGTACTAGATGGTCAAGAAGGGAAAGTGTGCAAGTTGTTGAAGTCTTTGTACGGACTTAAGCAAGCACCCAAACAGTAGCATGAGAAGTTTGAAAGAACTTTAACAGCTGCATGCTTTGTTGTGAACGAAGCTGACAAATGTGTGTACTATCGCCATGGTGGGGGCGAGGGAGTTATCCTGTGCTTGTATGTTGATGACATACTGATTTTCGGAACAAATCTGAATGTTATTAAGGAGGTCAAGGATTTCCTATCTCGTTGTTTTGAGATGAAGGATTTAGGAGTGGCTGATGTCATTCTGAACATCAAGTTGTTGAGAGACGATGATGGTGGGATTACATTGCTTCAATCTCACTATGTGGAAAAGATCTTGAGTCGCTTTGGTTATAGTGACTGCAAGCCCTCTCCAACACCATATGATGCGAGTGTGTTACTTCGAAATAATCGAAGAATTGCTAGAGATCAATTGAAATATTCTCAGATTATTGGCTCGCTTATGTGCTTAGCAAGTGCTACAAGACCTGACATCTCTTTTGCTGTTAGCAAACTGAGTCGTTTGTCTCAAAACCAGGAGATGTGCATTGGAAAGCTCTAGAGAGAGTTTTGCATTATTTGAAAGGTACTGCAAATTATGGAATTCACTACACCAGGCATCCAAAGGTGCTTGGCTTGCGGCGTGCACCACACGTCGGGACAGTAGGCCTCCGAGACCGCACCTTTTGAGTCCTGTACGGGAGAAGGGTGATAAGATTTTTGGGGAGCACTCTGTGCGACTACTGGCTTCTTCATCACGGACTCCGACGACTACTTTCCCAACGACAACTTCTTCCCCGACGTCGACTACCTCAGCAACGACATGGCTGGAGAGGATGTCGACCCCAAGTCCAGTGCTTCTACTGCTGCTGTCCCGTATGTGTTCTTCTTCTTTCTGTCAGATGTCCTGCCACAGTTTCTCGTACTAGTTCTTGCCCTACATGTGTTAGGTTCTACTCCATATATGCAACATGATCTAGTGTCTGTCCTAGATGTGTTCAGTTCAAGTTCATATATGCAGATGCTATTTACTTTCTCTCCGTCAGATTGCATGACTTGCTTTATCGCAGCTATATTAGTCATGCTTTATCTAATATTTCTGTTAATAAAATAATTTGGTTAATTGCTCATATTTCCAACAGCAGGGAAGGAGGTCAGTTGGGGGAGTTTGGGTGGTGGAGGAAGAGGTCGGTAGGAGGGAGCTAGGGTGGAGGAGGAGGAGCTCGACTGGGAAAAGTTGGGGCCGACCCTCTTTGCTGCATCCTACGGGGAGGCGGTGCTGGTTGCGCGGAGGTCATCTAGGCAAGCTCCATTTGCGAGGAGGAAGAGGAGCTTAGTAATTGCTATCATAGTTCATTCCCTGAGAATCTTGCAACGTCATCTCTTCGATTTGTGTTGCAACCCTTCTTTCCAGGCATGTTGTCTGAAATATCATGTTATCAACCAGATCTGAATCTCAGGCAGATATGATGGTTGGAACATTTCCAACATTAGCATTTTGTTTCCATCTTGTATGGCCATCGTGCCAGTTTCCCATGGGCTTCCATTCTCAATTGCTGAATAAGGATCATCTTCAGGAGTGGACTTACCATGGGTCCCATCCATTTCCGGTGATAAGCAAAATTCATCCATTGCTTTGTCTTTAACAAGGTAGTCCACATCATCCATTCTAGTCAGGGTATGTCATTCTTTCGAACTTCTTCAAACGATTGATTGAGATTTTCCCTAGGCCGGTATAGAGAATTTTATTGATCTCTGGATCAAAAGTAATTCTTTTTGCCACTTAAGGGATGATTCTACAGGTCACCTCCTCCAAGATGTCTCGTTTCGGTGTCTTGGAAACTCAACTCCTCGCTACGTTGGCAACCGTTCACCACCCTTTTACAAGTGGAATTGTTGCCCACCTAGTGATCCTTTGTCATGTGTTTCACTCCATTCCTCTGGACGTATGCTCCGTGTCTCAGCTCGAGAGATGTTTCAGCGTCTCGCTCCATGAGTTGATCCTAAGTTGTTCGATCTTCGATAAGATCGATCCTTCTAGAGATTTCCCTTTCCTCTCATTTGTCATGTTAGTTGGATTCTCAGAGCAGGACATCGAGACAATGATGGTGATCAAATCAACGTTCTTATCAAGTGCAATTTGGATCGAGAAGGTTGTGTTAGTTGTGTTCCCCTTTATCTTACCCTATGCTTGAATCTCGGGACGAGATTCTTGTTTAGTGGGGGTGAGTTGTCACATCCCTAGCTTCTGGCATTGCACTAGGGTAACTTCATGTGTGCATCATTTTTAAACTTTGAAAGAAACTTGAAATGGGGATTGCCTAAACCCTAGCATTAAAGTAATTCACTAGGTTCAACCAAAATATTTCCAATAAATCCAAATGGCTTTAAAAAATGTTCATCATTCTTGGAAAAAAGCTGGAAACTGTAACCAGAGGTGATGCACATTTTTGCATGACATATTTGGGCTCTGGATTAAATCATACTCTATTTGCATTTGGGCATTTAAATGCTATTAAATATTTTAAATGCTCAAATAATCATGAACTAAAATGTTTACTGTAGGATATATTCCCAACAGTGATCATGAGTAGTTTCATGATTTTTGGAAGTGTCTAAGTATTTTTAATAAATCCCTAAAGACTACAGAATAATAGAAAACAAAATTAAAAACAGAAACAGAGAGAGAGAGAGTTACCTGGACTTACCTCTGCAGCCCACCTGGCGGCCCAAGTGGCCGGCCCAGCCCACCACCACCTCCTTCCCTGTCGTCTTCCTCCTCTGCCAGAAGGACGGGCGCGTGCCCGACGTGCGTGCACCGCAGTGCGGCCACCTCCGCCCTGCCTGGTTGCCCGCTCGTCGCTCTGGACCCTCCCCGCGACGCCACGCAACCTCCCCGACCCCCTCGAGCTCTCTCCCGTGCCTCTCCCCTCCTCTGGTCCTCTCTCCCTCTCGCGCCCGAGCACCACCGTCGCCGCCGCCCACTGTCCCCGTGGCCACCGAGCTCCCCTCGCCTCTCCGAGCAGTCCACGGGCTCCGCCTCCATCTCCCGCGTCTCTCTGTCAGCTCGCACGACGCCGGACGCCCTGCCTCGTCCTCTACCCCGCCATCTTCGTCGTCTTTGCCCCGAGATCGTCGGCGGCCGCACGACCTCATCATCCCCTCCCCGAGCTCGCCGAGGCCACCGTAGCAACCGCCGTGAGCTCCTCTCTCTTTCCTCCCTAACCCCCGCTGCTCCTCTCGCCCTCTAGTTGCGACTCCCATCGTGGCCAAATCCCGCCGTTGCCCGGGCTCATTGCCGGAGTTGCTCCGGCGACTTTTTGGTCGTGCCAGCGTGGTCCAAAGGATTTGTGGGCACGCGTATGTATCGTAGGCATCAAGAACCAGTCGATTTGCACACCGCATCGACGAATCAGTCGTCACCCGAACTCCGGCCGCCGCCTTTGAGCTCGCCGCGGTTGTCTCCGGCCGCCCCAGCACCTGCCACCACCACCGTTGGACGCGCTGCTTTGCGGGTGTTCCAACGAGCCCAACCCCGCCTCCTCCTGTCGCCGGAATCGCCAGGATGAGCGACGCCGCCGCGCTCCGGTTATCGCCGGAGTTAATCCGATGACGTGGTAGATTAGTTAGGGTTAGTGACGCAGTTAGTTAGTACTTAGTGACACTGATAGCCGGGCCCCGCGGCCTAATTAAACTTGGTTTAGTTACTTCTTAGGATTAACTAACCACAGTGGCCCCACGCGTCAGTTTTGACCGTGCTGATGTGGCCGTTGACTAGGCCCACCTGTCAGCGATACAAATGACACCGTGTCACTGAGGTGTGGACCCCACACGTCAGATTTGACCTAGATAGTGCCTGTTGACCTGCTGAGGTCAGCATGACGCAATGCTGACGCAGTAAATGATTTTCTAGATTTTAAATAATTCAGAAAATTCCAGAAAATAGTTAAAACTTCAAAAAATCATAGAAATTAATCTATAACTCCAAATGAAATAATTTATATATGAAAAATTATCAGAAAAATTCAAGGAATCTATTTATGGCATTTTCATGCATGTTAGAACAACTTATGGCTGCTGTTTAGGCCAAATCATATAAATGGCATTTAAACCCTCACATATGGAGTTTGAATTTGAACCTAGGGTTCAAACCAACTCGATTTAACATGTTGCTAGTTGCATTAGCTCAAAACACAGCATATTGACATGTCATGATCATGCATCATATTGTGCATTGCATTGATTGTGCTCTCCTTCTCTGTTGCCGGTATTTGTCCCCTCTCGATAGACGTGCTTCTGATGATGTGATCGATGACACCGATGGAGAACTATTCTATCTTCAAAAGTGTCAGGCAAGCAAAAACCCCTTGTTCATTCCAATACAATCCCAGTCTCTCGCTCCTGCTCTCTTTTACTGCATTAGGACAACAACGATTCAACTGTTACTTGCTACGATAGTTGAACCCTTATCCTCTGCATGACCTGTCATTGCCACAGTAAATAGATGAAACCCACTAGCATGAGTAGGAGTTGTTTGAGCCCTGATGTGCCTACTCATTCATGCTTGTTTGTCATGCCTGCTATTACTTAGAGTTGTGTCAGGTCTGATTCATCGGGGATGAATTGGAACAATGATGAACATGTCCTACTGTGTGTGAGCTAAGTGTGTGAACACGATTAGGTAAAGGTAGCGGTGAGAGGCCATGTAGGAGTACATGGTGGGTTGTCTCATTGAAACCGTTCTTAGGAACTGAGTTCTGTGTTTGTGATCCATGACCAGCCACTACCATGCATTGGGCCCGAAACAAATGGACCCTCTCGACTTATTAACTACCCTTGTCCTCTGTCCAGGAGTTGCAACTAATTTCTGGTGTTTGTAGGATATGTGTTGGCGGCCGTGCATAGCACTGACCCTAGGGGTGGGCTATGATGCGGTAGATACACCGTGGCACGGTGTATCAGGCGCCCGTTTGGTGTCTCGAGAACCCTACACACATCGTTTGGGGCTGTGAGCGAAACTCCGGCAGGATCTCCTCGCGGATGGAACCCGAATAGGTGATAAACCTGGACTAGAGACTCGTGTGGTTCGTCATGTCGTGGCCGACTCCCTCGCCAGGCTTCCGCTTGAAGGTTGCTGAGATACACGACGTGTACATGGTGGTAAGTGGCGAGAGCGTGTGTGAAGAAGTACACCCCTGCAGGGTTATAAATGATCTATTCGAATAGCCGTGTCCGCGGTAAAGGACTTCTAGGTTGCCTATAATAGTTCATAGAAAAGTGAAAGCGGGTACTCTAAAACTCGCAAGATAAGTGTGAGTGCTATGGATGGCCTTCTTGTAGGGAGACGGGAGCGGATCCATAGTGGTGTATTGAATGGTGAATACGTGGACTCGTGTGCGCCACCTCAAAAGAGTTGCTTGCAGTCGTAGTTCAGGTTAGCCACTAAGTCAAAGATGGCTTGCTGCAGTTAAACTCCACCACCCCCTTGTTGATACCGATGCATATGTAGCTAGTTCTGATGTAAGTCTTGCTGAGTACCTTTGTACTCACATTTGCTTAATTTATGTTCTGTAGAGAGATTTCAGTCTTGCTAATAGTTCTGCGTGGACTTCGACGTTTAGCCTGTTACCTCAGCTACGATCTTGTGCCCTCGGCAGGATCTGGTAGATATTCAGGCTTCTTAGCCTTTTCCATTTGTAGATGTCTGTACTCAGACATGTTAAGCTTCTGCATGTGCTTGAATTGTATGCTATGATTGTTGGGTCATGAGACCCATTTTTGTAATATCTCGCTCCTCGGAGCCTAATGAATAAATACTTGATTTGTAGAGTAATGTTGTGATGCCATGTTGTATTTACACATATCGAGCATATTGTGTGTATGATTGAAATGCTTGGTATGCGTGGGATCCGACAATCTAGTTGTTTATCCTTGGCAGCCTCTCTTATGGGGAAATGTAGTCTAGTGCTTCCATGAGCCATAGTAGTCCGCTACAGCCCGGTTCACCGGAGTCCTATTAGCCCAGCACTACTGCTCAGGACACTTGATTGGACGGCATGTGCTTCACTTCGTTCCTGTGTCTGTCCCTTCGGGGAAATGTCACGCGGTGACATCCGGAGTCCTACCTAGCCTGCTACAGCCCGGGTTCCCGAAGTCCTGTTAGCCCAGTGCTACAGCCCGGATTCACACGCTGCGGATCGGCATGCTCGATGTGATTCATGTATGCCTGTCCCCGTAGGTTAGTGCCACTTTGGGTTCACGACTAGCCATGTCGGCCCGGGTTCTCTGTCATATGGATGCTAGCGACACTATCATATACGTGAGCCAAAAGGCGCAAACGGTCCCGGGCCATGGTAAGGCGACACCCGTGGGAATACCGTGCGTGAGGCCGCAAAGTGATATGAGGTGTTACCGGCTAGATCGATGTGACTTGGAATCAGGGTCCTGACACAGACAGATGACAAGTTTTGCACATAAAAGTATCAGTGCTGACAATTCATCACATTTCTTACTAACGAATAAAGTGACACAGTTTAAATTTGCATTAACACAATATGGTATTGTTCAGGTCAAGACATGGCAGGAAATGACATTGTGAAGGAGTTGACAGCTTCACGACACCACTGGATTACAGATCAAGAACTCATAAGTATCAATGGTTAGTGTGCTGTCAATTTATACCATTTTAGATTGGCAAATAAAGAGACGGTTTAAATAATAGTAGAATGATATGACATTTTTCATAGTTAAGACATTGCAGAATATGAGATTGTGCTGTAGTGGGTAGGTTCACCACACCACTGGATTACAGATGAAGAACAAAGCATACATGCAGTGCAAAAGAAGATCACTTGCTCTGTATAGTTTAATTTACATGGTATGAAGAAGGAACTTGGTTGTACAACTGAAAACTTAAATTGAGAAAGGACGAACTTTTGTTTATGAACTACATATAATAAACTTTAAACAAGCAATTTGATGCAAACACCAAAAAATAAACAGCTGTTGCAGTCATGCCTAACCAAACATATACAACAAAGTTTGAAGGCTTGAGATGGACAAACTTACATTGTTGGTGAAGACAGGATCTATAAAGGCCTTGTCAATGCTGATGGGGGGGGGGCAATTCAAGAAGTTTACCACAGAATCTTTTTCAAAAGCATTGCCTTTATTCGACATTTTGTTAAGAGTAAATATAGATGTGATAATACATGAAAAAATGGAGAATATTTAAGATAAGATGAAGAGTGATGCTACATAACCAAGTAGCTATAAATGTAAGTGCAACGATACAGGTAAAAGGTACAGCCAAGAGCAATGCACAGCTAAACTTCTTCAGTACCAACCTTCTGGTAAGAGTAAATATAGATCTGATGTGTAGAAAATGGAGGGCAAAGGAAAATAAGCTGCAGAGTGATGGTACATGAACAACTACCTGTCATTATAAGTACACTGATAAAGGACAGCATGTACTTACAAGAACAATGCAGAGCTAAAAAAACATTGGCGTTGGATATATTCTACATTAATGTAACCATTCATACAGATCAGATAATTTGGAGCAAACAATTGATAAGCAAGCTATCATGCATACTGCTGTCACATAATGAACCAGGTATGTATGCAAGTACAGTGATACAGGACAACAGGTACTAACAAGATCAAAGTAGCGGGCAGCATATTTGCGATATCCTGTCGTTCTTGTCAAACCGGAATTCTTCTTCGAGCTGATTTCCAGCAAAAAAGATCCGTAAGGCACATGCGGAAAAGTAGAAGTTCAAATTGTCATGTGATTTCATAAACAATACCTCATCCTAAGAACGAGACTAGTGCATAACAAGGTTTTTCCATTCAATGTCTTCTAAATTTAGCACAGGAGACTTCACAAGAAATTCGTTTATAGACTTGCCATCAAAGTGTGATTTCCTCAGGTATCACCGATACTACTACAATGCTTCCTTGAAAAGCACAAGCAAGCTTTGCTCGTCATGACTATCCAGATTGACCCTTGCCTAGTTACAACAATGTAATGTAAATCATTGATGTGTTCAATCAGCAGAAAACAGGAAAATAATAGCCATGAATAATAGCACTTACACGTAAGTTGGACAGGAAGATGTGAAAATGGTGTTTGTCTTCACAATAATCTTCCCATGATGGGAATATATGCACGTAGTCCCTAACAACATTGAAAGCATTGTCTTTTAAACTAGGAATAAATGGAATGGGGTTCCAATCTGCAGGAATTGGCCATCTCTACAGTTGGGATAGGTCTTCGGCCGGTGGACTTGCTGTACTTTTTGCTGGAGTGGGATTTTTCTGTGGTACAGCTGGTGCTATGGCAAATGAAATCGGTATACCTTTTGCCGGAGTGCAGGTCCTGTGTGGTGGGGCTAGTGGTGTGGCTAGTGAAGTATGGGTACAGTCTGCTGGAGTCGGTCCTACGTTTTGTGTCACTGGTTGTACAACCAATATAAGTGCGGTGATGTCTGATTTCTCCGGCACCACCACGTTTTTCAAGGACTTTGCTGGTGCTCCTTCAGGTTCGGCAATCACCCTCTTCCTTTTTGATGTCTGATGCACAAGAACAACATTTGAGTGAAAAAACATGGTATGATGATAGATGGAATATGTATTGATAATGGATGGGCATGGCATCTCGACATATATGATGAGTAAACTAAGCAGATGGTGGTGCAACAAATTAGAAGAAATGCAAGACAACATATGCAAGATACGTGCAATCAATAAAACCTTGCCAAATTAGAATAGGCATCTTGATGGGTGAACAGGACAGGCCATCTTCCTTTGACTCCTCGAGGTTAGAATAGTCATTAGGATCATATTCTGAACAAGAATAAACAGGTGGGGAGCGTATGAGTTTCATTGCATCCAGAATGGCACTCAATGCCTTGGTGCCAATTTTGTAAGTCATTGCAGTGTTTAGCTTCAAGAGTGGACTACTGCTAGTGCGACACAAAGCAGCTACACAGATCATAGTGTAGATATAACGGGAAAACCTTAAGCATCCGAGTAAAATCAGCAAAGTGGAACTTGCTGGAATATATGTGCTAGTATTGCCGGTACGGCTAGAATGGCTTCGGATACTAGCTCTCTTCAAGTGAAGGTGCGGTACTGTTAATATCAATGTAACTCTCAAAGGCGACACAGCTCCTCACATTTCCTTGCTATTCTTATAGGATTCAAGTGGGCAGGCCACTACAAATCCTATTCCTATGTTTACAAGATCCTACGAATCAAAGAGGCTCAAAGTGTCCATCACAACCGACCGTATAGACCTCTACACCGCAAATGTCCCTGCTCATCTTCAGTACAAGGAACATACTATACTACTATCATACTCACTCCGTTCCAAAATATAAGTCTTGGTAGAGATTTCCACTATGGATCACATACAGATGTATCCAGGTACATTTTAGAGTGTAGATTCACTCATTTTGCTCCATATGTAGTCCATGGTGGAATCTATACAAAGACTTGTATTTAGGAACGGAGAGAGTACATATTAAAGAAGAACGGAAGAGGAACATGGTAAAGAAGAGCAAGCAGATTTTGGATAATAAAATGTTGGTTGCGCAGTGCCCACACATGATGAACTAGAGCGCATTAAGAATGCAACTCCTAGCTGTCTCTCGAACATTTCAGGCGGTTCGATGAAGATCCTACGTCTCTTAACCCTTCTTCTTCCTCGTCTCTGATTCTTCCCATATAGAACACCGCACGGGCCGCCGGCCGGACCACCGGCCCCCACCGCCTGTGTTCCTCCACCACCCCTACCCCCCACCCCAACCCCCACCCGCGTCGAGTTTTCTTCGTTCGGCAAGGCCCCACAACCACCCGAGCCCCTTCGATCGCATCGGCGAACTCCGGCGAGCTCTGAAAAATCGACCGACCCAATTTTGAAATTTAGTCTACTGTGATTTAACTAGTGTGGAATATAAAAGGGGAAAACCATAAGCATTGTGAGTATGGTGTTGGGCGTGCCATGGCAGATCTGAAGGTGCAAACCGGACAGAGGCAACTTCTTGCTGCGATAAATAAGTTGACAGATACGAAAGAGTACCGCCTTTGGTGCGGCGCCGTGTACACATCTGCTGAGAATTTGACGGTGCTGCGGTAGCGATGGTTGTCAGTGGCGTGGAAGCAGATCTAGGAGGGTAGACGGTGGCGGCGAGGCGCGGTGGACGAGACGGTCGTAGGAGCGACGCCGACAAGGTGGACGACGGCGGGGATGAAGCGAGAGGACGGGATGCAAGGATCCCGGTCCGAAGCCGTGGATGAGAGAGGTCGATCTCTTGTAATGGATGGCGGCGTCGGCGTATTAGCTCCGGCATGGTGAAGGAGGACGGCGGTGGATGGGGTGGCGGACGGCAGCGGACGGAGGAGGGTGGGGTGGAGAGGGTGTTTTGGCGCCCACGGAGTACGAATGGGGAAAAGGAAGGTAGAGAGGAAGGGGGGAACCATGTATTCAGGGCGCGCTTGTCTCAAATGCGAGGAAATTTACAAACTTAACCCCCGTTTCAAATTTCTACTACATCACAGCAACACTAGTCGGTTGGGGATAGGACGATAATCTCGCATACACCGAATATTTGCCGACGAGAGTTTGTTTTTGGCGCCCACCGTGTATGAATATGAATCGGGGAGGGAGTCGATTTCGGCCAAGGACACACTGTATTTTGGCGCCCACCGTGTATGAATCAGGGTGAGAGGCGGTTACGCCACGTTTGGGTGAAATTACAAACCTACCCCTATCGAAACCTATAGAAATCCAACATATAGGCTTTGCGTGGCAGGGATAGGCAGTAGTGATTTCCATCTCGCAGATTTTGGTTTCAGGAGGTTACTGCGACTTTCCCCGCTTCGTTCAAATTTTGCAGAGTGCACGTTTATCGTGCCAACTCAATTCGAATCCCGTTTGTATTCTATTTTTTTCGGGCAGGATCCATTTTCAATTGGAATTACATTCTATATACATCATTTTTTATATACTTTCAAAAGCACAACAAAGAATTCTGCTCCTTTATATGTATAATATGATTTGCAAATACAACGATCTCGAAATCTTAAGGTTGAATTCGATTTTTTTAACCAAATTGTGTTCTACTAAAATGTATGGATTAGTAATATCTACATATTAAATAACATAGATGTGCGTGAATTCATATGAGTATGCATGTTTGATAGATCAATTTTGGTTCGAGTATGGATTACATGTATCATCATCTCGAATTCAAATATTTGAATCCCTTTTTTGTTCACTCCTTTCACGCCCATCTCTCTCGCATGCATGCTCCTTCAGGTAGCTATCACTCTCTTTTCTCCAGCTCACCCGCACGCTCACTTCATGTTGCTCCTATCCTCGCAAACATGGTCTCTCGACGTCTCCCTTGAGAAGTGTCACACTCTCCCTATCATTATAAATTACACGGTTTTCATTATCTCTCACGTCTCTACTGTTCTTTGGTATAACTCGGTACCTAAGCTTTCTTTTTCACCGCCAAACACACAATATCCACTTGTCTTTCACTTTGTCTTTCTCTCTATGGGATTCTCTCACACACCCTATATGTCTCTACATATGACTCATACCACTAAAATTACCCTCTCTATCTCTCCTGTAGACACGCGGTCTCCTTTTCGTCTCCATCCCAGACTAACATTATTCATTTGTTTACCGATCAGACAACCCCGACTACCATCTCCTCTCTCTCTCTCACAGACACACACGCACAACTCCTACCACTAAAATGTGAATGGAAAACGAGATTTTGTTATACCCAAACAAAAAAGAACTGGAGGGAGTGATTGCTCTGACACGGACACGACCTCTCATAGCGCAGGCATTGAACCGGCGCGCCGGCCAAGAGGGCCGCACTCGCTGCAGGCCCGGCTGAGCACGCCTCCTCGCCACGTGCAACCAGCTTAAGACCGCCCCGCCTGCCTTCATTGAATCCGCACGTGTGCCGGCAACACGTCCTTCCGCGAGCCAGCAGGCATTTTAGAACACAAAAATGACTAAAATATAATTAATTTACGCATGGTCTTGACTTGTTGTGCTCGCACTGGTAGCAGGAACTAGTAGAGGGTTTTCTTTATTTATAACTCTCCTCACATTTTTGGCTTTGAAGTGAATAATGGTTGTGGACATTATGTATGAATGTGCAGATATTTGTGAACATGAGTTTGATGTGGAAGTTGAACTTGGAATGTCGGGCTTGCGCGTGAACTATACCATGTCCAATGCTTTGTCTGTTATTGTTTGGAAAGTAATTGCTGTTATTACATGACCCGAAAAAAAAACATTTTGTGCCACATCAGTAGATCTACGGACATCACAGCAGGCATGCTGACTTGATAAACATTTGAACCTAGCTATTATGAAGGAAATTTTGTATTGACAACAGTTTTAGATAGCAGGAGACGCCTAGCCCGCTCTGCCTCTGCTAGCTTATTTCTGGCTTCTTCCATCTCTTCTTTGGCTTGGGTGAAGAGAGCATCTGATTGCTCTTTTCGCTTCTTCAGGAACTCAGCTACATTCTCAAGGGTTGCTGCACGCTTTCTTTCAGCCTTTACTAATGCCACGAGGACACGAACAGCTGACGACTCCACCTGGCTTGTGTGTACCAGCATCATCTGGGAATTTGCACCTTGTGTCTAATCCAGCATCATTAGGGAACTGGCACCTTGTGTGTAATCCAGCCTCATTTTGGAAACATGATCTCGAGGTTGACCATACTTCCCTCCTCGCAGGAACTGCATCCTGACATCAAGTTACTTCTTTTTTAGATCAATACTCAGAGCAACCTAGATCCATTTAGTAGAAGCCAGATAAATAGAACTCGGAGAAGTGAATTCAAAAGGAAAAAATAAATAAAAACAGACTACAAGGTGAGAACACCCACTTCCTACATCAAGCTAAAAACGAAAGCATTAGGACGATTAAGACTATTCTTATTACACATCGAAGAACACCACGCTTAAGAGAAACAGAAACTACAACATATACACATCGAAGAACACGAGGCTACACGAAAGTAATTGAAAGGGTGTTACTTACCAAAGCTCGTTTTATAGGTTCGGTGCAGCTCCTCTTTAACTTGCCACGCTCCTTGAAGATGTCCTGAATATCCCGTGTTTGGTCTTCATTGCTCCTCTGCATGTTCACACTCGTGGTTTTAAAATCTCAACATGGCAAGAAAAATATACTACTAGTAATACTCGCGCATCTTGTGGGCAACATTAAAGCACTCGTCTGCCATGTTAGAGCATCTCCAACAAGATAAACTACTCATACAAATGCATCTTGATGCGTGCAATGCATGGGCATTTTGCTAGTTCTAAAAACCTTTCCATTATTTGCCACACTACTGGTTGCAGATGAAAAACCTACCCAAGCACAACTCGATACAGGAGCGACACACAATTACAAGCTGATATTCTGTTGGACAATGGAGGCTATAACCAATTACTTTTACGAGAACAATAGCACCCAGGAAATTTGAAGGGTAGGTATGAACAAAATTGGAACTGCACATGTACTGCTAAGTGATTCAATACACACATTACCAATCGAGGAGGAGAACGATGGTCGCGGTGGCCTCTGTGAGTCATGGTCGGCAACGGGAGTCAGTTCATTGTCCACGACGGTGGTACTTCTGCGCTTGGCATCGGCTTCCGGGAAGTAGATCCGAGACCGTGGAAGACGATGCCGGGGAAGAGGCTCCGTGTACGACGATGACAGTGGACCGGCTCCAGTGCGGCATACGAGGTCATCGATGAGGCAGATGCGCTGCGGTGGACGAGTGCGCCGATGTAAAGGGGAGGAGCACGAAGGCTGCGGTGCCATGGAGAAGTCTATTTTGCAATGGGGATAGAAATTGGGGAGTATTTAGGTGTACTACTCTGGGTGCCGGGGTGGGGTTGGCTGGGTAGGGTGAACCCGAAGTTACGAAAACAACCCCCTACCAAGCGTCATCCGTAGGCCTGTTCCGAAGGTTATGATGGTAACTTCCCACTGCTGGAATCAGGGTTGCGGGAGATTTTCCCGCCGACCTCAAAATTTTGTGACACTGGACTCCCCGTGTGGCGTGTTGAGTGATTCGGCTAAGCAACTAGCGAGTAGTAGTAGTAAACTCTGCATATTAGGTTTGAGCGAAGTCAAACTTCCTAAAGTTTGACCTAGTTTATAGAAAAATATAAACATTTACCATAACAAATATGTATGATGTGAAAGTACATTCAATAATGAATCTAATGGTATTTATTTGTTATTGTATATGTTAATATTTTTTGTTATAAGCTTTCTGAGAGTTTACAAAACTTGACTTTGACCAATGCTGATACGCGGACTTAAATAAAAACAGAGGGAGTACACATTTGTTTTCTTAGTTTGTAGTGAACTAATCATTTGTTGAAATTGTGAAATAAATATATTAGGCTATTGACTTCGAATGTAATGGTCTATACAATTCAATAGTTACAATCATTGTCGAATCCCAAGATGTATACAAGGTCTATAGTACTTCACAACATGCTCACACTCACATAATCCCAGTCAAATGAGAATCTAAATGCATTTCATAGTTATTACTTTGTAGGATGCAACAAGAACAACCATAACTCTACATCAGCCATTATAGAAGCAACATTTTGACATATCCCAATGTGTGAATGAAACGTGCAGAGAGAGCTTTTGAAGATGGAGAAGATAGGGCGGGAAAGATTGTATGTATGTGGACGAGAGAGTAGGAGACAAACCTAACAAGACAGAGAGATAGAGAGAGAGAAAGAGAGAGGAAGAAGTTAGGTATGTGAGAAAGATGCATACATGTAATATACATGAGATGCGTGTGCATCTGGATTCTGTATACGTGGAAGGAGAAGAGACAACATGTTTGATGAGAGAGCAGGAAAAACATGGACGAGAGGGGAAGGATCTCATGGGTTGAGGGATTGATAATTTTGTGCGGGGGAGAGAGGGATTGGTAATTTTGTGCAAGAGAGAGAGAGGGTGGGGGAGGAGTCACTCAGCCGTCGTCACATCACCCTGCTTCCAAATGACCCCGCATTCTCTAGTGCGGTGTGGTCGCCGTCTTCGATCTGCTTGTTGCCCTCTTTGAAGATTGAGGTGTTGTGCATGTTGGGGTGCACAGAAGCACAAGCAAGAGTGGTTGCCGTATAACCTTGGATGGGGATTGAGGGAGTCCTGGATTAGGGGGTCTCCGAACAGCCGGACTATATCCTTTGGCCGGACTGTTGGACTATGAAGATACAAGATTGAAGACTTCGTCTCATGTCCGGATGGGACTCTACTTGGCGTGGAAGGCAAGCTAGGCAATACGGATATGTGTATCTCCTCCTTTGTAACCGACCTTGTGTAACCCTAGCCCTTTCCGGTGTCTATATAAACTAGAGGGTTTTAGTCCGTAGGACAACATACAATCATACCATAGGCCAGCTTCTAGGGTTTAGCCTCTCTGATTTCGTGGTAGATCTACTCTTGTACTACCCATATCATCAATATTAATCAAGCAGGACGTAGGGTTTTACCTCCATCAAGAGGGCCCGAACCTGGGTAAAACATCGTGTTCCCTGCCTCCTGTTACCATCTGCCTTAGACGCACAGTTCGGGACCCCCTACCCGAGATCCGCCGGTTTTGACACCGACATTGGTGCTTTCATTGAGAGTTCCTCTGTGTCGTCGCTGTTAGGCTTGATGGCTCCTTCTATCATTGATAGCGATGCAGTCCAGGGTGAGACTTTTCTCCCCGGACAGATCTTTGTGTTCGGCGGCTTTACACTGCGGGCCAATTCGCTTGGCCATCTGGAGCAGATTGAAAGTCACGCCCCTGGCCACCAGATCAGGTTTGAAAGCTTAAATGACACAACCGATATCCGTGGAGACTTGATCTTCGACGGATTCGAGCCTCTGCCTTGCGCGTCATGCGGTCACGATGAGTACGATTTAGCTCTACCATCAGATAGTGTTCAGGAGATCGTACCGGCAGCCGCTCTGACCCTCAATTCGGAGCCAGTTACGCCGTCCATGGACGGGTGGATGGACCCCGCCACAGAGGCCTTACCCTCAGCGGCGATCGAGCCGAACATTGACCTTACCCTGCACGAGAGCCGTGTTGTCAGACTGCCAGATCCTTCTCCGGCCATGGACTCCGAACCGCCTGCGCCCGTTCTTAGCGAATCCGATTGGGCGCCGATCATGGAGTTTACCTCTGCGGATATTTTTCAGCACTCTCCCTTTGGCGACATACTGAACTCATTAAGGTCTCTCTCCTTGTCAGGAGGATCCTGGCCAAACTATGTCCGGCAGCATTGGGATGCGGATGACGAAGAAATTCGCTGCCCACCCACCACCCACTTAGTAGCCACTGTCGACGACTTAACCAACATGCTCGACTTCGACTCCGAAGACATCGACGGTATGGACGATGATGCGGGAGACGAAGAGGAACCACTGCCCACAGTGCATTGGACAGCCACCTCATCATATGATATATACATGGTGGACACACCCAAAGAAGGTAATGGCGACGAGACAGCGGAGGATGACCCCTCCAAAAAGCAACCCAAGCGCCGACGTCAGCGGCGCTGCTCTAAGTCCCGCCAAAGTAAAAGTGGTGATACCGGCACAGGAGATAATAACACTCCGGATAGTGCCGAAGATGGCAACAATCCCCTCCAGCATGATTTAGGACAGGAGGATGGAAAGGCCAGCCCTCCAGAGAGAGCGGCAGATGGAGAGGTGGAGGACGATAATTACATGCCCCCCTCCGAAGACGAGGCAAGCCTCGATGATGCCGAATTCGTCGTGCCAGAGGATCCCGTCGAACAAGAGCGCTTCAAGCGCCGGCTTACAGCCACGGCAAATAACCTTAAGAAAAAGCAGCAGCAACTTCAAGCTGATCAAGATCTGCTAGCTGACAGATGGACTGAAGTCCTCGCGGCCGAGGAATATAAACTCGAGCGCCCCTCCAAGAGTTACCCAAAATGCAGGTTGCTACCCCGACTGGAGGAAGAAGCGTATGACGCGGCTGATCGGCCACCTCGTGGCCGCGATAGAGAGGCATTCCAGCCAAAAACTCAGCCTGCACCCCGACGCCATTCAAATAAAAAGGCATGGGGAAATACGCCAGACCTGCGAGACGTATTGGAGGACAAAGCAAAACATGCAAGATCGATCTATGGATCACGGGGGCGCGCCACTATGCAAGACGATAAACGTCACGCCGGATACAATAAAAGTAAATCCGGCCGGGCCGAACACAGCAAGCAAGACCCATTCGAGCTGCGTCGCGATATAGCCCAATACAGATACACCGCACACCCCTTATGCTTGACAGACGAAGTCATGGATCATCAAATCCCAGAGGGTTTCAAACCCGTAAATATAGAATCATATGACGGCACAACAGATCCTGCGGTATGGATCGAGGATTTCCTCCTGCATATCCACATGGCACGCGGTGATGATCTACATGCCATTAAATACCTCCCACTCAAACTCAAAGGACCAGCTCGGCATTGGCTCAACAGCTTGCCAGCAGAGTCCATTAGCTTTTGGGAAGATCTGGAGGCCGCATTCCTCGACAACTTTCAGGGCACTTATGTGCGACCACCAGATGCCGATGACTTGAGCCACATAATTCAGCAGCCAGAAGAATCGGCTAGGCAATTCTGGACTCGGTTCCTAACAAAGAAAAATCAAATCGTCGACTGTCCGGATGCAGAGGCCTTAGTAGCTTTTGAACACAACATCCGCGACGAGTGGCTAGCCCGGCACCTTGGTCAGGAAAAGCCGAAATCTATGCCTGCCCTCACGACACTCATGACCCACTTTTGTGCGGGAGAAGACAGCTGGCTGTCTCGCAGTAATAACATATCAAAGAACCATGGTACTTCGGATACCAAGGACGGCAATAGCAGGTCACGTCGCAACAAACATAAGCGCCGCATTAACAGCGACAATACCGAGGATACGGTAGTCAATGCCGGATTCAAAGGCTCTAATCCCGGTCAGCGGAAAAAGCCATTCAAAAGAAGCACCCCGGGCTCGTCCAGTGTGGACCGCATACTCGATCGCTCGTGTCAGATACACGACACCCCCGACAAGCCAGCCAACCACACCAATAGGGATTGTTGGGTATTCAAGCAGGCCGGCAAGTTAATTGCCGAAAACAAAGATAAGGGGCCACATAGCAATGACGAGGAAGAGCCCCGGCAGCCGAACACCGGAGGACAGAAGAGGTTCCCCCCACAAGTGCGGACGGTGAACATGATATACGCAACCCACATCCCCAAGAGGGAGCGGAAGCGTGCGCTCAGGGATGTATATGCGTTGGAGCCAGTCACCCCAAAGTTCAACCCATGGTCCTCCTGTCCGATCACCTTCGATCGCAGGGACCACCCCACTAGTATCCTTCATGGCGGATTCGCTGCACTGGTCCTAGACCCAATCATTGACGGATTTCACCTCACTCGAGTCCTTATGGATGGCGGCAGTAGCCTGAACCCGCTTTATCAGGACACAGTGCGCAAAATGGGTATAGACCCATCATGGATCAAACCCAAAAAAACGACCTTTAAAGGCGTCATTCCAGGTGTGGAGGCCCATTGCACATGCTCAATTACACTGGAAGTGGTCTTCGGATCCCCGGATAACTTCCGAAGCGAAGAATTAATCTTCAATATAGTCCCGTTCCGCGATGGCTATCATGCACTACTCGGGAGAACCGCATTTGCGAGATTCAATGCGGTACTGCATTATGCATACCTCAAGCTCAAGATGCCAGGACCTCGGGGGGTCATCACAGTTAATGCAAACACAGAGTGCTCTCTCCGCACGGAGGAGCACACTGCGGCCCTCGCAGCAGAAGCGCAAAGCAGCCTCTCAAGGCAATCCTCCAGTTCGGCATTTCAAGACCCGGACACCTTCAAGCGCGCTCGGAGTGATCGGCAACTAGACCGCCTAGCACGATCTGAGCTCGCGTAGCAATGCGGCCCCCACCCCGGCTGTAACGCCCCAAGACCGATGTGCCAGGTGTCGTCCAGTTATTCGCTGTGGTTGCCATGTCATTGCTTGCGTGTCATGCATTGCATATCATGTCATCATGTGCATTTCATTTGCATACATGTTTGTCTCATGCATTCGAGCATTTTCCCCGTTGTCCGTTTTGCAATCCGGCGCTTCGTTCTCCTCCGGTGGTCATTTCTACCTTTCTTTCATGTGTGGGGATTAAACATTTCCGGATTGGACCGAGACTTGCCAAGCGGCCTTGGTTTACTACCGGTAGACCGCCTGTCAAGTTTCGTGCCATTTGGACTTCGTTTGATGCTCCAACGGTTAACCGAGGGACCGAAAAGGCCTTGTGTGTGTTGCAGCCCAACACCTTTCCAATTTGGCCCAAAACCCACCAAAACCCTCTCCATCTTCTCGGTCGTTCGATCACGATCGCGTGGCCGAAAACCACACCTCATTTGGACTCTCCTAGCTCCCTCTACCTATATATATGTCATCTCCCCCAAAAATCTCGCGGATCAAACCCTAACTTCCTCCTCCGCGCGCCGCCGGACATCTCTTCTCCGCGCCGGACAATGTCCACCGCCACCACCACCTCACTCCGATGAATCGGAGCTCGCCACGTCAGTCCCGCCGCCGCCGCGAGCCAACCAGCTCGCACCACCTCAGCACGCCACCTCCCTCTCTCTCCTCCCGCGCGGCCAGGCCCGCCGTGGCCCGGGTCGGGCCCTCCCGGCCTGCTCGCCCGTTCGCCGCCTGCACCGCTCTGACTGCGCGCCGCCGCCTTTCGCCGGGAATCGCCGCCGCACGCCACCTCGCCGGCGTTGGTCACCGCACGCCGCCGCCCGTCGGCGACCCGGATCCCCTCGTCACCGGCACCACACTCGCCGCCCCTTCCCGCCGGTGCGGCTCCGCCGCCCCGCCGTGTTGATCTCGCCTCGCCGCCGTCCTATTCCGGCCGCCGCCAAGCCGCCGGAGTTCCACCGCGCCTCGCCGGGGTTGGTACCGCTCGCCGGAGCTCGTGAAGATTGTCGGAGATCCAACTCCGACCGGATCGGGTCTTTAGGTGGATGAGATCCACCAGCACCCCCAACCAAATGCACGTCTTCGTCCCGATCCAGATCCACATCGTCCTAGATCTCCTCGTCCGCCTGTTGACTTTTTCCGGAGAGGTCTATATTTCACTAAGTCCCCGAGATTCCCAGATTCATATGCCCATGTTCATTGCATCGTAACTTTGCATCCGTAACTCCGTTTCGCGCATATAGCATATCGAAATGTTCTTCTCAGAGAGTACATCATTTCATCTCATTGCATCATTTTCATTTGAGTTCATCTTGATGCCCGAAATGCTGTTGGAAGAGGGCTACTTGAGATATTTGTCAGATCTGCTACTCCATTTAGGCATTTGTCATTTTTGCCATGATTATTGTGTGCATGATATGCCCTGATGCTCTACATATGTTTTGTTAAGGGTTTTGTCATCTTTCCAGAGGTGCAACCCATGTATTTTTGTGATGTGTGTGGTGACTAGCACAAGCTTTCCACTAAGTCCTTGAGCTGTTTATCTCATGTTGCCGTATGTTCATGTTGTTTCCTAGTGATCCGTGCCTATTTTGAGGATGATCAGTAAAGATGTTTTGTTAATCTTGTAGTGCTCTATCCATCCATGGATTTGTTTGCAATTATGGAGCACCCTAGCTTGAGTCAATCGAGCTCTACTTTTGCTACTTCGTGAATCTGGGCAGATTGTCTACTTGTTAGCAATTTTGCCGATGATGTTGTAGTTGATCTGTGCATGCTATGCTATTGTTCTTGCCATGTCTAGCTTGCATTTTGTGTATTCTTGATGGATGTATGCTTAGATTTTCATGACATGCTCCGTAGTGAGTGCATAGAGCTCGTAAACATGCCTACTTGAGATATGTTTCAGCATGTGCCAGTTTTCACTAAGTCTGAAAACTGATTATGCTTTTGCTATGTTCACATGCTTGCAAATGTGTTTTATGATCCCTTTTGGCTCAAGGTCACTAAGGGACTTTTGTTAAGCTTTTTGAGTAGCTCCATGCCATGTTTTGCTTTGCCATGTTAAGGTCCTATAGCATGTAGTTTTGTTGCTCCAAAGAGTGCTATCTGATCTGAAATGCCAGACAAGTGTTAATTTCACGAAGTCTGAGATCTGTTTACCATATGCATTTTTGCCATGCTTGTTTGAACCTGTTAATGGATGGATTGGCCGTAGCTTAGTGCTAGTCTTTTGTTAAGCATCATGAATGGATCCCTTCCATGTATTTTGTTGTCATGTTTGGGTGCTGTAGCATGTTCTTCTCATTGCATTTAGATGACTACTTGCTGTAAATCGCAGACCGGTGTCATATTTGAATTGCTTGCCATTTCCAAACCGTAACTCCGATTCCGGCGTTCTTTATATTGTTTTCAAGCTATTTTATCTCACCTTTCTAGTGGCACACTTGGATTTCCATGTTGAGGCCAGGTTCTTGCATTCCTTGTCAAATCATGCATATGCATCGCATACCGCATCTCGCATGTCATACCATGGTCATGTGTTGGTTGTTTACTATGTTGTGTGCTTCTTTCCGGTGTTTGCTTCTTTGGGTTGGTTCCGGTAAAGTCGAGTTTGTGAGGACCCGTTCGTCTATGTCCGTTTGTCTTCTTCTTGGACTCGTTCTTCTTCCTTGCGGGATTTCATGCAAGATGATCATACCCTCGAAATCACTTCTATCTTTGCTTTGCTAGATGCTCGCTCTTTTGCTATGCCTATGCTGCGATACCTACCACTTGCTTATCATGCCTCCTATATTGTTGAACCAAGCCTCTAACCCACCTGGTCCTAGCAAACCGTTGTTTGGCTATGTTACCTATTTGCTCAACCCCTCTTATAGCGTTGTTAGTTGCAGGTGAAGATTGGAGCTGGTTCCATGTTTGGAACATGGATATTTTATTGGGATATCACAATATATCTTATTTAATTAATGCATCTATATACTTGGTAAAGGGTGGAAGGCTCGGCCTTATGCCTGGTGTTTTGTTCCACTCTTGCCGCCCTAGTTCCCGTCATATCGGTGTTATGTTCCCAGATTTTGCGTTCCTTACGCGGTTGGGTTATAATGGGAACCCCTTGACAGTTTGCTTAGAATAAAACTCCTCCAGCAAGGCCCAACCTTGGTTTTACCATTCGCCACCTAGCCTTTTTTCCCTTGGGTTAGGCCAGCCCAAGGGTCATCTTTATTTTAAACCCCCTGGGCCAGTGCTTGTCTAAGTGTTGGTCCAAACTAGAGCCCCTTGCAGCGCCACCTCGGGGAAACTCGAGGGCTGGTTTTAGTTGTACGGATTGCTTATCCGGTGTTGCCCTGAGAACGAGATATGTGCAGCTCCCATCAGGATGTCGGTGCATCGGGCGGTCTTGCTAGACTTGTTTTACCATTGTCGAGGATGTCTTGTAGAACTGGGATACCGAGTCTAATCGGAACGTCTCGGGAGGAGGTCTATTCCTTCGTTGACCGTGAGAGCTTGTGATGGGCTAAGTTGGGACACCCCTGCAGGGATTTGAACTTTCGAAAGCCGTGCCCGCGGTTATGGGCAGATGGGAATTTGTTAAACGCTCGGTTGTAGAAAACCTAAAGTTGACCTTAATTAAAATGTATCAACCGCGTGTGTAACCGTGATGGTCTCTTTCCGGCGAAGTCCGGGAAGCAAACACGGTGTTGGAGTTATGCTTGACGTAGGTTGCTCTAGGATCACTTCTTGATCATAGATTTTCGACCGTGCTTTTGCCTTCTCTTCTCGCTCTCGTTTGCGTATGTTAGCCACCATATATGCTAGTCGCTTGCTGCAGCTCCACCTCTTACCTTTACCTTACCCATAAGCTTAAATAGTCTTGATCACGAGGGTGCGAGATTGCTGAGTCCCTGTGGCTCACAGATACTTCCAAAACCAGTTTGGAGATGCCATTGAGTCCGTGCAGATGACGCAACCAAGCTCAGGAGGAGCTCGATGAAGATCTTGTCCTTTGTTTTGTTTCGTTCTAGTTGATCAGTAGTGGAGCCCAGTTGGGGTTGATCGGGGCCTTTGTCGCATTTGGGGTTCTTCTTTTGTTTTGGTTCCGTAGTCGGACCTTGATTGTATTTGGATGATGTAATGCTTTATTCATGTAATTGTGTGAAGTGGCGATTATAAGCCAACTATGTACCTCTTTCCCTTATGTATTACATGGGTTGTGTGAAGATTACCTCACTTGCGACATTGCTTTCTATGCGGTTATGCCTCTAAGTTGTGCTTCGACACGTGGGAGATATAGCCGCATCGAGGGCGTTACACCGGCCCAAGCCAAACGGCGAAATTTGTGCCACGCGTACATAATCATTAAAAATACCATGAGCACAGGCGGGGAGGGGGCCACAACTACGGCACGCCCCAATACGCGGCTTAAACCGCACTAGGGGCTTCCCGCTTTGTTATTTTTCTCTTTTAGGACTTTAATCTCTGGAAACCCTGTCCGGCAGCATGATTGCCGAACACATGATGCAGCAACCAAGGAGGCAGAAAACTACGTCACACCACGGAACTCCCAGGTGGATTACGATAACGAGTGAAATATTTTCTTTAATACTATTCCTCAGCTTGCCCTTGGAAGGGACATAGTCCTACTTTTTGCTTATCGCACTATCTATATCATTCTGCTTTAACTCACCTTTTTGAATAAACAATGCATAACATTACGACCATTATTGCATTCTTGTTATATATGTATATATGTGTGTGTGTGTGTTCATTAATGACACCTTGCAACCGTACACTTTGGTACGGCCAATACACCAGGGGCTTAAGTACCCCCACAATATGGTGTGAGAAGTCCGAACACTTTCACAAGTGCGGCACCCGGAACTTATAGCATTATATGCATTAGCTCCGAATCATGTCTTTGGTCAAATGTTGGGTTTGCCCGGCTCCTATGTTTTGGTACCTTACGTTCCGCTCTATCGGCTAAGGTAGCACTAGGAGAACTACTGTGATTGTGCCCCGGTTCTGCTGGGATAAGCACCTCAGTAGAGAAAGCTAAAACTGACTGTCATGATAAGGAGAGAGACTGGTCGCTGTTTGGCGAGGTTTCGAGTCCCTAAAGACTTATGCCACTTAGAGCGAGGAGCCGGTCCTGTCCGGCTTAAAGGCGTGTATCGTGCCCCGAATTCGGCCTTCCGAATACTAGGGGCTTCGCCGAAATTTAAAATTATAGAATTGTATGGCTAAGTGAGAGTGATAAAGCATTATTAGTCCGGTTGCCTTGTTCGTTGTGCCGAGCACCTCCCTCGAAGGACCCAAAAATGGGAACAAGAGTGCTCAGGTTTATCCCGAACACCCCAGCACTCGCGGCATGGGGGCAGAAGCCGAGGACTTCCCATCTCTCAGATTGGATAAACAGCCAAACAGAAGGTAATATTTTAAATTCAAACAAGCATTGCATAGCGCATATGAAACAAGTTTTCGTCATACAGGATCACACGAGCAAGTTTACTCAAATATTACATCCTTTGGACATTCGTCCGCTACAAGACGGGCACCCTTCAGGACACCCACATAATAAATTTTGGGGGTGCGATGCTCCTTGCCCTGTGGCAGTCCTTCCTTGATCAGCTTCACGATGTCTAGCTTGGCCCATTGCACCTTCACACAGGCGAAAGCCCGGCGTGCACCTTCGATGCAGACGGACCGCTTGACGACTTCCAGCCGTGGGCAGGCATCCACAAGCCGCCTCACCAGGCCAAAGTAGCTGTTCGGAAGGGCGTCGCCAGGCCACAACCGGACTATAAGGCCCTTCATGGCCTGTTCGGCCGCCTTGTGTAGCTCGACCAGCTGCTTTAGCTGATCGCTCAGAGGCATCGGGTGTTTGGTCCCAGTATACTGAGACCAGAACAACTTCTCCATTGAGCTCCCCTCCTTGGCCTGGTAAAACTGCGCGGCATCCGACACGCTGCGGGGCAAATCTGCGAATGCTCCTAGAGAGCTCCGGATTCGGGTAAGTAATAGGTAATTTACTTTCACATGGTTTCTTTGCATATAGAATGCCTTACCCGCCGCTATTTTCTTCATCGCGTTAATCTCTTGGAGGGCCTTTTGGGCTTCGGCCTTGGCACTCTTTGCGGTCTCGAGGGCCGCGACAAGCTCAGACTCTCGCGTCTTCGAGTCAAGCTCCAACGCCTCGTGCTTCGTCACGAGAGCCTGGAGCTCTTGCTGCACCTCACCCACCCGAGCCTCTTGCCTTTCCCGCTCGGTGCGCTCCTTGGCCGCTTTATCTTCAGCCTCGGACAGCGCTTGCTTTAGGGTCGCCACTTCGGTCGTGGCCCCTGGCAAATTCATGATGACCCTGTCATTATGCAATCGCATTCTTTTTATACATATCCATAGACTAGGTACTACTTACCTTTGTTCTCCTCGAGCTGCCTCTTGGCAAGGCCGAGCTCGTCCTTGGAACCTTTAAGGTCCTGCTTCAGTGCGGCGATCTCCACAGTCAGTGCGGCAGATGCCAGCAGCGAAGCCTGCATACGCATATTGACATACTTATATTAGACTCCCGCGATATTGTTTGATCCTCTGTCCGGCTTTTCTTTGTGAACGCCGAACAGAGCATCAGGGGCTACTGTCTATGCGGTAATATTTTTCCTATATTTTAAACACTTACCTCAAATCCTGTTAGAAGGCTGGCACAGGCTTCAGTCAATCCGCTCTTGGCGGACTGAACCTTCTGGACCACCGAACTCATAATAGTACGGTGCTCCTCGTCGATGGAAGTGCTGCGAAGCGCTCCCAGCAGATTGTCCGGCGCCTCTGGATGGACAGAGGTCACCGGCACAGGCGTCTTGCCCCTCTTGGAAGGAGGCCGCCTGCCCGAGTCCGGAACCACTGGAGGTTCCGGCGTGGTGTTCGGCTGAGGGCCGAACTCGGAGCCCTCAGGGGCCTTGTTTCCTCTGCTCCCGGAGTCCGGAAGGTCGCCTTGAGGCACCTCCGGGACTGTCTTCCCTCGACCTGGTGCCACTTGAGACAATGCCTTGGCGTCGTCCGCAGGGCAAGGGGAGGTGGCGGTCGGAAGTGGATCGCTATCCATATCCGACGAGCCCAGGAGCCGTCCAACGATACATCGATACGAGCTCGTGGCGGCCTGCATAATCATATTCGGCGTTAGGGGAACCAGTGTGACAAAGGAATGCTATGAGTTACTCTGGTATCCGAATACTTATGACTTCGCCAGGGGCTTGGCCCTAAGCAGCCACTCGTCTTCGCCTTCGGCGGCGGTGGTGGAACTGTCGGGAAGGAGAGTTCTTCCCTTCTTGGACCCTTCGGCCTCCCTAGTTGGGGCGGCCTTCCTTTTCTTGTCTTCCCCAACTGAAGGGGGAGCATCTTCTTCTTCCTCCTCGTCTTCGGGGGAGGAGTGTGTCGCAGAGTTATCGAACGATGAGTCTGATGACGCCTGGCGTCGGGAACTCTTTCGGGTTCCCTTGGCCTTCTTAGTCTTCTCCGACACCTTATAAGGGGCCGGAGTCAGCATCTCCGTAAGGAGAGCATCTGCAGTGTCTTCGGGCAGAGGGGCCGGACAATTAATCTGCCCCGATGTCTCCACCCAGTCCTGTCAAAGGCATGGAGATCGGACCCCGCACGTAATTAAGCTAGGGGAAATAAAATATCCTACTGGATGTATAGAACTCACCGAATGCGCTCGACGCTTCGCGCTTAGCCCGCGGTCCTCGGTGAGGGAGGGACCTCGGCACCCTTGAACAGCACCTTCCAGGCATCCTCGTGTGTTGTGTCGAAGAGCCTGTTCAGAGTTTGGTGTTGGGCCGGGTTGAACTCCCACAAATTGAAAGCCTGTCGTTGACATGGGAGGATCCGACGGATGAGCATGACCTGGACTACGTTGACGAGTTTGAGCTTCTTGCTCACCATGTTTTGGATACATGTTTGGAGTCCGGTCAGCACTACCGAACTACCCCATGACAGGCTCTTCTCTTGCCAGGAGGTGAGCCGTGTGGGGATGCCGGATCGGAACTCAGGGGCCGCTGCCCATTTAGAGTCACGCGGCTCGGTGATATAGAACCACCCCGATTGCCACCCCTTTATGGTCTCCACGAAGGAGCCCTAGAGCCAGGTGACATTGGGCATCTTGCCCAACATGGCGCCTCCGCACTCCACTTGGCGGCCGCTCACTACCTTCGGCTTGACATTAAAGGTCTTCAGCCATAAGCCGAAGTGGGGCTGGATGCGGAGGAAGGCCTCGCACACGACGATAAACGCCGAGATATTGAGGATGAAGTTCGGGGACAGATCGTGGAAATCCAGGCCGTAGTAGAACATGAGCCCCCAGACGAAAGGGTGGAGAGGGATTCCCAGTCCGCGGAGGAATTGGGTAAGGAACACTACCCTCTCATGGGGCCTGGGGGTGGGGATGATCTGCCCCTCATCTGGGAGCCGGTGCGCGATGTCGTCGGGCAGGTATCCGTCTCTCCTCAGCTTCTTGATGTGTCCCTCCGTAATGGAGGAGACCATCCACCTGCCTCCCGCTCCGGACATGGTTGGAGAGGGTTGAGGTGGGAAGTGCGGACTTGGGCGCTGGAGCTCGAGTGTGCGAAACTGGATGAGCAAAGGAGGAAGAAGGCATGGATGAAAAGGTGAATCCTTATCCTTTATATGGGCGGACGAAACTATGCGTCCCCACTAGCCTGGTAAAACTCGCTTATCCCCCAAGCGCTGTAATCGATGGCGCGGTTGGGTTACCCATGCCCGTATTGATGAGAATCCCGTGATAAGGGGACACGATCTCTGCTTTGACAAGACGTGTCAAAAAATTGCCTCGCGTTATGTGCGGGGCTAGTTAAAGGAAACGGTTCGAATAATCACCGGGCCATGGCATAATGTCGTGTTGCCAAAACAAGTCAGCAAATTGGATTTGTGGAAATATTATTCTCTCTACGGTGGTATGTGGAACTTATTTTGCAGGGTCGGACACTATCCTTGTATTCAAATTCTTCCGTGGTGTATTCGGAGGAGGAACCCGCCTTGCAATGCCGAAGACAATACTGCGCGCCGGACTCATCGTCATTGAAGCCTGGTTCAGGGGCTACTGGGGGAGTCCTGGATTAGGGGGTCTCCGGATAGTCGGACTTTATCCTTTGGCCGGACTGTTGGACTATGAAGATACAAGATTGAAGACTTCGTCTCGTGTCCGGATGGGACTCTACTTGGCGTGGAAGGCAAGCTAGGAAATACGGATATGTGTATCTCCTCCTTTGTAACCGACCTTGTGTAACCCTAGCCCTTTTCGGTGTCTATATAAACCAGAGGGTTTTAGTCCGTAGGACAACATACAATCATACCATAGGCTAGCTTCTAGGGTTTAGCCTCTCTGATCTCGTGGTAGATCTACTCTTGTACTACCCATATCATCAATATTAATCAAGCAGGACGTAGGGTTTTACCTCCATCAAGAGGGCCCGAACCTGGGTAAAACATCGTGTTCCCTGCCTCCTGTTACCATCCGCCTTGGACGCACAGTTCGGGACCCCCTACCCGAGATCCGCCAGTTTTGACACCGACAGGGATGAATTGTGTGCTCGGGGGAGTGTGTGTGTGTGTTGTGCTGTGTGTGTGTGTGTGTGTGTCAGATATTGAGAGAAAACAAACCTAAGGAGAGAAATGGGTATTCACGAACAGATTGTGCGGGCCTTGAGGTGGGCAGGGGCCGGGTGAGGGGTGTCAAAACATGCGCGTTGATGCATGTGTTGCATGCGACCGTGCGAGGGACAGCCGAATCGAGAGAGATGGTTGTTGTGTTACGGATGCTCCTCTCTCTGTCTCTCTCTCTCTCTCACACACACACAAGTAAACTAGAAGACCGTTCTCTCATGTATACACAACATATCGGCATCCGTCTATGTCTCACTCATGCACGATCATTTGCACATTCACACCTCTCTATGTCTGTATCACACGCACACCATCTCCACATTGCCCTTCCGCCACAACACACATATGGACACATACACATGTACTCTCTCAGTCACACACACAAAATCAGTATTAAAAAAAATTAGGGCGCACCTAAAACGTCCAAATTCAAATAAACACGAACTGGAGCTAAATTCATATATATGGAAATATTGCAGCGTCAAGAACTTTCACAGGAAAAAAAGTTGAGTAATATTCGAGGATTGTTTTCACACACACAAAAAGCTTTGGTGGATGTCCTTTGAGCGCGACACGGTGACGCACCGTTCGATCGACCGTGCGGCCACGGTTCACGCGCTTGCACATGATTCCGTATCGTGGCCGTGGTACTAAGGCTGGTCACAATGGGTAAGAACATAAGCTAGTAACTAATAAAAGCGCTGCCTAAGTCTAATGTTTACGTGTACTAGTACGGTTTCCTTTTAAGTTTGACCAACCTTATATATAAAACTAAAGTAAGCTCCCACATGCGCACTCATCAATATGCCGCCCCACCGTTGCGCATGCCGGCGCCCGCCTGCTCCAGCCAACAATTTCTCGCCCATCACCGCCGTGTCTGTAACATCCCAAATTTTCAATTTGGAATGTTATACACTAGATCATAATTGAATATCATATTTATTTCATTTTGGTTGATCCTAGAAATTTCACGCAACTCAAGGACCCTCGGAGAGAGTTGGAGATTTCGTTATTTTCATATTTGAGTTGTCTCAAATTTTGAAAATAGGATCATTTGATTTTATTTATTTTATCTTCAATTATTTATATTACAAAAATATGAGAGAAGGAATAAAATGACTTTCCAAAAATAAAGAAATATTGAGGATTTAATAAAAAAATCAAATAAGATTTTATTTTGGTTTTATTTGCTATTTTATTTGAATTTAGGAAAAATGCGCGTTTTTCAAAATTGCATTTAGGCCCCAAATAAATGTTCATCTTGTGCGGCTTGATTTTAGAAGCCGAGGAAATTTATTTCGGGATTTTTGGAGTCTGTTTAGTATTCCTTTTTTTTCTAAGCGTAACTATTAAAAAAACGCAACCGACCTACGCGCCGTGTCCGACCCGGACACTAGGCCCGTCCAGGCTTTATATGCCGGGGAGCCCAGCCCGGGACCTCCCAAACCCTAGCGCCGCCGCCACCGCCTTCGTTGCCGCCGCCCCGTGCCGCCGCCGCCGGAGCACCGCCGCCGCCCACCGGATTAGTCGCCAGAGTTGCCAGAGGTAGTTTTTTTTAGTCGCCAGTTTTTCCCGAAAAACCGTTCGGTTTTCCGACGGTTTTGCTCTTTTTTTAGTTTTTGTTTTTCTTTTAAATAAATCGGTTTTCCGGTTTATTTAAATAGCGAGTGTTCGTCCATTCGTTCTTTCTAGCGAACGTTCGTTGTTTTTCTTTTTCTCGGATTAAATCTATGATTTTTCTGATCACTATTTCTGATTCGATTTTCGTTTTAGTCTAACTTTTCGCTCGTTTATCGGAATCAGGCGATTCAAGCGCTTGGAGTTTCGCCTCGAAACCCTCTTTCCTTTTAACCAACTTAAACAAGTTTTTGTCACCGTAAAAATTGCCTTAGATCCAGAATAGTAAACGAAGCCTGTTTCTTTTGCCGTTTGTCTTTCGTTGCTTCGTTCGATTTGATTCTTTTTGCCAACCGGAGTTCTTAAGTTGAACTTTCTGGTTAGATCTCTTATTTGAGTTTTACCTGTGCCTTAGTTGAGTACTTATTGTATGCTTGTTTGTTTGCGATAGAGTACCCGGAGTGCGCCGCTTGCTACTTCGAATCGCTAGGTTTCCTGGATCATCAGCAAGGCAAGTAACACTTTGATCATGCTTTCCCACTACCCAGTTTTATTGCATTAGATCAATCCTCACACATTGCATGATTAGGATCTAATTAAATTGTGGGTTTGGGAAGTAGTTGAGGTAGTACCTATTACCTATTTATTATCAAACCTTTGGGAGTTACTTCTATGTTTGCTTATTATGCCATGCTATGCTAGTAGACGTGGATTGGGTTAGTGTATCCATGACAGATGTGAGATTGTTAATTAATGGTTTACTTAAGGTGGAAACTTAAACACACATCTGGGTGGATTGAGGTACCTGGGTATTCCAGGATTGCCTGTTTTCTTTATGGACCGCCACCCAGGCTCAAAGGGATCATGAGATTATTCATGCCAGAAACTTCCGTGTGCAGCCACAAGCTATTATGGGCTCTAGCATAGTTGATTAAGTTGTGCGAACTCTTACAGTGGTAGACTAGCAGATGTAGGGGAAAGTAGGTGTAACGGTCTACCCGATCGTAAGGTGCTAGCGCTTCTGAAAGACTATGTCTCGGTCATCCGTCTTCTCAAACACCATGTAGTGTGAGAAACCAAACGGAGGCGATCGAGTCTTGTGGGGAAAAGTGCGCAAACCTCTACAGAGTGTATAAACTAATCATGATTAGCCGTGTCCCCGGTTATGGACATCTTGAGTATCTAGTACTTGGATTATCATGTGCATCTCAACATGTTACTATAAAAATAATTTTGCTGGGTTTGTTTAATGATGATGCTTAATTGGGATTGAGAATGCTGTCAACCATTCTCAATGTTTAACAACTACCATGATAGTTAAATAAAATTTATTCCTTTGCAGTAGGGAAAATTTGGCTTTACGCAAAACTGCAACCATAGAGCTTTCCACCAGCCAAATATGCATATAGAATAGATGTTTCATTCCATTACTCTCTATGTGTTACTTTGCCAGCATATTCCATGTGCTAGCCCGTTTCGGGCTGCAACGTTTATGTTGCAGACTTTTCAGATGACAATTAAGGAGTTTTTAGGTCGTGGTTCTATACTCAGTGATGCCGTTGGAGTTGATGGACTCACTTATCTTCCAAGCCTTCCGCTGTTATCGTTATTAGATGGCCTTAAGCCATATTTATTGTAATAAGTTCTCTTTTGAGACACTCAATGTAATAAGTGTGCGATTGCTACTTTGTTATAAATCCGTCAAGTACTGTGTGGTGTCAGCATTACTGATCCAGGGATGACACCGGAGCACAGAGATTGGACTGTTTGAGGTCTGGTCGCTACAAGATGGTATCAGAGCACACGCTGACTGTAGGAGACGAGCACTAAGCTAAAAGACCTAGATCACTACTCACTCTCTTCTCTTTCTGTCTTCTCATCTTTTCTACTCTTTTAGGAATGGCGGATGCAAGGAACAAGTTCACTCAACCGGATGAAGATACACCCTTTGGACGTCATTTGAAGGAAGTCACTAGATATCTGAACATAGGAGTACCAAGCTTCACCGGAACCTACAACACCACTTTACCTGAAGAAGAGCGCTGGATGATTCAAGTTCAAGTTCCAGGAAGGACGTTCATGCCAGTCACTGAGCCCATAGAGTTTTCTTTTGATGCACCAACTTGGAGTCTAGGAAAGAGCATGGCAGCTCACATCGCCATGGGACGCATTGGAGAAGTCTACCGCAATGATCTCAAGGATACTATCTACCAGATTTGTGGGCGCCGAGATGAGCACTGGGAGATGATCAGCACCAGAAAGGATAGATCAATTGCAGCTTTTATCCAGGAGTTAAACCAGCACATTTGACGTCAGGAAAACCAGATGTGCGCCGACATGATAGACCTGAAGAACACAAAGACAAGAATCAAGGAACTGGAGGAAGAGCTCAAGGCTACACGTGAAGATTATGAAGAGGAAATTGAAGTATTAGTGGAGAAGAATGACAATCTGATCAAGAAGATCGGAATATTCATGGGAGGCCCTACACCAGTAGAAGAAGACGAAGAACCCAAGGAGATTCGCCCGGAAGACTACATCATCATCAACGACACCGACTCGGATCCAGATGATAGCGATTATGACTATGTTGATGAAGCTGGAGCAGATATCATGGAGTCTGCAACCGAAGAATATTTCTAGTAGACCACCTCATCAGTAGTAGTAGTCCACCATGTAAATATAGTAGTCCAAGCACTTTTGTGATAGTTAGATCGATTGTATGCCCTTGTTTGATTAATTTAATGAAGTGAATTGTTTGCTTTTGCCTCATGTGCATGTGGGTAGTGTTTTCTCTTTAGACCCCTCTATTCTTAAATATCATCTTTTCTAAACCCTCAGATGCCTCCAAGACGTGACCCCAGATTTACCTTCCCACTGGAGCTCACCCAGTTGATCCAGCAGCAGAACACATTGATGCAGTTCCTAGTCCAGAATCAGAATCAGGGGAACAACAACAACAACCCACCACCACCACCACCTGTTGATCACTTAGCCCGTTTTCTTAGGCTGAATCCACCGATGTTTTCCAGTAGCACCGAGCCGATAGTAGCAGATGATTGGATCTGCAAGACAGCTAGAGAGTTGACCACAGCAGGATGCACAGATGCGGAAAAGGTGAAGTTTGCCGCACATCAGCTTGAAGGACCCACAACATCATGGTGGGAGAATTTCACAGCCACTTTCCCTGTCAACACTGTCACGTGGGACCAGTTTCAGCAGGCTTTTCGAACTGCCCATGTTTCAGCAGGAGCTATGGCCATAAAGAAGCGAGAGTTTTGCAACTTGCGCCAAGGAGGACGGACAGTTGGCCAGTATGTAGAGGATTTTAGTAAACTAGCATGTTATGCCCCAGATGACGTTGCAACTGATGCAGCAAAGCAGGAGAAGTTTCTGGAAGGACTGAATGATGCGTTGAGCATGCAGTTAATGGTAGCCACCTTCAACAGCTACCAGGAGTTGGTAGATCATGCCCTCATGATTGAAGGGAAGCAGCAGCAGATTGAGAATCGCAAGAGGAAGTATGGACAAGGGAAGCACACTTCAGGAGCTCAGCAGAAGCCACATTTTATCCCTAGACCGGGAGGACATTTTCAGCATACCCATGGAGGAGGTAGCTCGTACAATCACAATGGCACCAAGAATGGTGATGGGAATGGAGGAAGCAACGGCCAGAACCGCACCAACCCATCGACCCCAGCCAAGAGAGACCTGAGCCAAGTCACTTGCTTTAAGTGCCAGAAGACCGGACATTATGCCAATGAATGTCCTGAATCACAGAATGGAAATGGCAATGGAAGCTCTGGGAAGAAGCCGGACCCTTTCAATAGGGGACAGGTGAACCACGTTAACGTGGAGGAGGTTGAAGAGCAGCCGGATGCGGTAATCAGTAAGTTTTTGGTTAAGTCATTTACTGCAGTTGTTCTTTTCGATACTGGTGCATCGCATTCATACATATCAAGGGTATTTGTGGATAACTATAATCTGCCCACCAAAGTACTTAGAACACCTATGTTAGTAAGCTCAGCAGGAGCGGAGTATATGGCTAGTCAAGGATGTTTTCAAGTGCCATTAAGTATAGGTAGGCATGTGTTCCCCTCAGATTTGATAATATTGGAATCACAAGGTTTGGATGTAATTCTGGGTATGGATTGGTTGTCGATGTATGGAGGAAACATCGATTGCGCCAGTAAGTCAATCTTGCTTACCACCCCATAAGGGAGAAGGATCAAGTATGTATCCCGGCATGTGCCGAAGAGGACTCAAGTAAATTGTTTAACAGGAGTTGTGCAGGAGGAAGTACCAGTAATAAAGGATTTCCCCGATGTATTTCCATAGGAATTGCCAGGCATGCCACCGGATAGAGATATTGAGTTTTTGATTGAGATTTTGCCAGGCACCGGGCCAATATCAAAGAGACCATATAGGATGCCTGCAAAGGATTTGGTGGAGATTAAGAAGCAAATTAAGGAGTTACTGGATAAAGGATACATTCACCCAAGTTCATCGCCTTGGGTATTGCCAGTACTTCTAGTGGAGAGGAAGGATGGATCGTTAAGGATGGTTGTTGATTATCGAGGATTGAATGAAGTAACCATCAAGAACAAGTACCCACTACCAATGATCAATGATCTGTTTGATCGATTGCAAGGAGCTAAGGTATTTTCCAAGATCGATCTACGATCAGGATACCACCAGTTGAAGATTCGAGAACAGGATATACCCAAGACGGCTTTTACCACCAGGTATGGGCTGTACGAGTATACCGTTATGTCATTTGGTCTGACTAACACACCTGCATATTTTATGAACATGATGAACAAAGTGTTTATGGAGTTCTTGGATAAGTTCGTCGTAGTGTTCATTGATGATATCCTGGTTTACTCGAAAAATGAAGAGGAGCATAAGGAGCATTTGCGTTTGGTTCTTGGAAAGCTCAGAGAACATCAATTATATGCCAAATTTAGCAAATGTGAGTTTTGGTTAAAAGAAGTTGGATTTCTCGGACACTTTATATCCGGAGAAGGTATAGCAGTAGATCCCACTAAAGTTGATACTGTGACCAAGTGGGAAGCACCAACAACAGTTGGAGAGATCTGGAGTTTTCTTGGACTCGCAGGATACTACCGGAGGTTTATTGAGAATTTCTCAAAGATTGCGAAGCCTATGACGGAGTTGGAAGAAGGATACCAAGTTCAAATGGACTGAGGAATGTGAGGTTAGTTTCCAGGAGTTGAAGAAACGTTTGTTTACCTCACCAGTGTTGATTTTGCCAGACCAGACCAAGGATTATGAGGTGTAGTGTGACGCTTCACGTCGAGGACTTGGAGCAGTGCTTATGCAGGAAGGAAGAGTTGTTTCATATACCTCACGACAGCTTAAGCCCCATGAGTTGAATTATGCTATGCATGATTTGGAGTTAGCAGTAGTAGTGCATGCACTGAAGACTTGGAGACATTTTCTGATTGGAAACCATTGCGAGGTGTACACATATCATAAGAGTTTGAAGTATATTTTCAGACAGAAGGAGTTGAATCTCAGACAAAGGAGATGGTTGGAGCTCATCAAGGATTATGATATGAAATTGCATTATCACCCCGGAAAGGCTAACATAGTAGTTGACGCGTTGAGCCGTAAGAGCCACGTCAACACCTTAATGACGGGAGATTTACCAAGGGAGTTAGCCAAAAATCTTTGAGAGCTTTGTTTGGAAATAGTTCCGAGAGACTATGTAGCATCATTGGAGATTCCGTCTACATTGATGGATAGGATCAGAGAAGCCCAAAAGACTGATAAGGAGATTGCCGAGATAAAGGAGAAAATGAGCAAAGGAAAAGCTAAGGGATTTCATGAGGATGAGCACGATACCTTATGGTTTGAAGACCGTGTTTATGTGCCAAATGATCCGGAGATCAGGAAGTTAATTTTACAAGAGGCCCATGATTCACCATATTCGATTCACCCAGGAAATACCAAGATATATTTGGATTTGAAGGATATTTTCTGGTGGACCGGAATGAAGAAGGATATTGCGGAATATGTAGCAGTTTGTGATGTATGTCAGAGAGTAAAGGCAGAGCATCAGAAGCCAGCCGGTTTGCAACAGCCATTGCCGATACCCGAATGGAAGTGGGATAAGTTAGGCATGGATTTTATTACAGGATTGCCCAGAACACGTTTAGGCTATGACTCGATATGGGTTGTAGTCGATCGTTTGACAAAGGTAGCTCATTTCATTTTAGTGAAGACTACCTATACCAGTGCAAAGTTGGCAAAGATATACATGACTAGAATCATTTGTCTGCATGGAGTTCGAAGGAGCATAGTATCAGATAGAGGAACCCAGTTTACCTCAAAGTTCTGGAATCAGTTGCATGAAACTTTGGGAACCAGACTGGAGTTTAGCACATCGTTCCACCCGCAGACAGATGGACAAACTGAGAGAGTCAATCAGATTTTGGAGGATATGCTAAGAGCTTGTGCGCTAGATTACGGATCTAGTTGGGACAAGAATTTGCCGTATGCAGAGTTCTCTTAAAACAACAACTATCAATCCAGTTTGAAGATGGCCCCTTTCGAAGCCTTGTACGGAAGGAGGTGCAGGACCCCATTGTCCTAGGATGAAATTGGAGACCGCCAGTTGTTTGGACCGGATCTGATAAAGGAATCTGAACAGAAAGTGAAATTAATTCGCGACAGGCTGAAGGTAGCTCAATCCAGGCAGAAGAGTTATGCCGATTCTAAATGCAAGGAGACAGTTTACGAAGTCGGAGACCGAGTTTACCTTCGAGTATCACCACTTCGAGGAGTTAAGCGCTTTGGAGTTAAGGGAAAATTAGCGCCACGTTTTGTAGGCCCATACAAAGTTTTGGAGCGTATGGGAGAAGTAGCCTACAAGTTGGGATTGCCCGAAGGATTGTCGGGAGTTCACGACGTGTTCCATGTATCCCAGTTGAAGAAGTGCCACGCAGAGATGGCTGACATACCGCTGAGAGATACGGTACCACTGGAAGCAATTCAGTTGGACAGTGATTTGACCTATGAGGAGAAACCAGTAAAGGTTCTAGAGTATGCCAGTCGAGTCACCCGCAGCAAGGTTATCAAGTTTTGCAAGGTTCAGTGGAGCCACCACACGGAGGATGAAGCCACCTGGGAACGAGAGGAAGATTTGCTGAAGGACCACCCTCACCTATTTTCTAGCCAACCCGAATCTCGAGGGCGAGATTCATCTTAAGGGGGGTAGGTTTGCAACATCCCAAATTTTCAATTTGGAATGTTATACACTAGATCATCATTGCATATCATATTTATTTCATTTTGGTTGATCCTAGAAATTTCACGCAACTCAAGGAACCTCGGAGAGAGTTGGGGATTTCGTTATTTTCATATTTGAGTTGTCTCAAATTTAGAAAATAGGATCATTTGATTTTATTTATTTTATCTTCAATTATTTCTATTACAAAAATATGAGAGAGGGAATAAAATTACTTTCCCAAAATAAAGAAATATTGAGCATTTAATAAGAAAATCAAATAAGATTTTATTTTGATTTTATTTGCTATTTTATTTGCTATTTTATTTGAATTTAGGAAAAATGCGCGTTTTTTCAAAATTGCATTTAGGCCCCAAATAAATGTTCATCTTGTGCGCCTTGATTTTAGAAGCTGGGGAAAATTTATTTCGGGATTTTTGGAGTCCGTTTAGTTTTCCTTTTGTTTTTTTCTGAGCGTAACTATTTAAAAAAAACGCAACCGACCTACGTGCCGTGTCCGACCCGGACACTAGGCCCGTCCAGGCTTTATAAGCCAGGGAGCCCAGCCCGGGACCTCCCAAAATCTAGCGCCAGTCCCCGCCGCCCTAGCGCCGCCGCCGCCACCTTCGTTGCCGCCGCCGCTGCGCTGCGCCGCCCCGTCGCCCCGCGCCGCTGCCGCCACCGGAGCACCGCCGCCGCCCGCCGGATTAGTCGCCAGAGTTGCCGGAGGTAGTTTTTTTTAGTCGTCGGTTTTTCCTGAAAAACCGTTCGGTTTTCCGACGGTTTTGCTCATTTTTTTAGTTTCGGTTTTTCTTTTAAATAAATCGGTTTTCCGGTTTATTTAAATAGCGAGCATTCGTCCGTTCGTTCTAGCAAACGTTCGTCGTTTTTCTTTTTCTCGGATTAAATCCGCGATTTTTCTGATCGCGATTTCTAATTCGATTTTCGTTTTAGTCTAACTTTTTGCTCGTTTATCGGAATTAGGCGATTCAAGCACCTGGAGTTTCGTCTCGAAACCCTCTTTCCGTTTAACCAACTTAAACAAGTTTTTGTCACTGTAAAAATTGCCTTGGATCCAGAATAGTAAACGAAGCCTGTTTCTTTTGCCGTTTGTCTTTCGTTGCTTCATTCGATTTGATTCTTTTTGCCAACCGGAGTTCTTAAGTTGAACTTTCTGGTTAGATCTCTTATTTGAGTTTGATCCATGCATTAGTTGAGTACTTATTGTATGCTTGTTTGTTTGCGATAGAGTACCCGGAGTGCGCCACTTGCTACTTCGAATCGCTAGGTTTCCCGGATCATCAGCAAGGCAAGTAACACTTTGATCATGCTTTCCCACTACCCAGTTTTATTACATTAGATCAATCCTCACACATTGCATGATTAGGATCTAATTAAATTGTGGCTTTGGGAAGTAGTTGAGGTAGTACCTATTACCTATTTATTATCAAACCTTTGGGAGTTACTTCTACGTTTGCTTATTATGCCATGCTATGCTAGTAGACGTGGATTGGGTGAGTGTATCCATGACAGATGTGAGATTGTTAATTAATGGTTTACTTAAGGTGGCAACTTAAACACACATCTGGGTGGATTGAGGTAACTAGGTATTCCAGGATTGCCTGTTTTCTTTATGGACCGCCACCCAGGCTCAAAGGGATCATGAGATTATTCATGCTAGAAACTTCCGTGTGCAGCCACAAGCTATTATGGGCTCTAGCATAGTTGATTAAGTTGTGCGAACTCTTACAGTGGTAGAATACTAGATGTAGGGGAAAGTAGGTGTAACGGTCTACCCGATCATAAGGTGCTAGCGCTTCTGAAAGACTATGTCTCGGTCATCCGTCTTCTCAAACACCATGTAGTGCGAGAAACCAAACGGAGGCGATCGAGTCTTGTGGGGAAAAGTGCGCAAACCTCTACAGAGTGTATAAACTAATCATGATTAGCCGTGTCCCCGGTTATGGACATCTTGAGTATCTAGTACATGGATTATCATGTGCATCTCAACATGTTACTATAAAATTAATTTTGCTGGGTTTGTTTAATGATGATGCTTAATTGGGATTGAGAATGCTGTCAACCATTCTCAATGTTTAACAACTACCATGATAGTTAAATAAAATTTATTCCTTTGTAGTAGGGAAAATTTGGCTTTATGCAAAACTGTAACCATAGAGCTTTCCACCAGCCAAATATGCATATAGAATAGCTGTTTCATTCCATTACTCTCTATGTGTTACTTTGTCAGCATATTCCATGTGCTGACCCGTTTCGGGCTGCAACGTTTATGTTGCAGACTTTTCAGACGACGATTAGGGAGTTTTTAGGTCGTGGTTCTATACTCAGTGATGCCATTGGAGTTGATGGACTCACTTATCTTCCAAGCCTTCCGCTTTATCGTTATTAGATGGCCTTAAGCCATATTTATTGTAATAAGTTCTCTTTTGAGACACTCGGTGTAATAAGTGTGTGATTGCTACTCTGTTATAAATCCTTCAAGTACTGTGTGGTGTCAGCATTACTGATCCAGGGATGACACCGGAGCATAGAGATTGGATCGTTTGAGGTCTGGTAGCTGCAGTTTCGCCGCCATCCCTGTGCCATGAAGCCGAAGGCTCACCCGCTCACGTCGTCTGCAGTCCCTCCTCGCGATGCCGCCGCGCTGCCAAGCACGTGAGCAGCTGGTGGAGCCGCGTCTATGCACGCAGCATACGAAGAGGAGGATGACCGCGTGCTCCAGCATGCCGGCAAGGAGGAACTAGCGTGTCATTGTCGTCTCCGCCCACGCGGCGGAGGCACGCATGGTGGCTGTCGCGGCGGAAGCCGGTCGCGCGCGCGTCGAGCCCGCAAACCGGGTGCGGACGCGGAATCTACCTTCGTGACCTTGAATGCCACATGGATCCTGCAATCTGAAGGAGCAATTTGGGTCAATCGACTCAAGTGAGCCGTTTGATGCAACATGGATGGCTAGAAGGGCTTCTTCCACCTCTTCTGCCGTCTTCTTCCTTCGCTCTGTCGATCTTCTTTCACAAATCGACTGGCCCAAATTATACTACTAGTACGAACGTATTAAGTACAGTAGGAACACGAAGATACAAGCAGTAGTACCAACTGCAAGAAGAACAATAGTAAGACATAGTACTAGTACTACTGTACGTACTAAAGAGTTCAAATAACGAGAAAGAACATAAACATAGTTCTGCTGGGGCCTCAGCACAACACACCCTTGAAAATAAACTAATAAGCAACTAGTCCGCTTGACACTGCAGTAGAACCAGCATGAGCGACGGCACTGCCACCTACTTGTTGTCCGAGTCCACGTCCTCGACTTCGTCCTCGCCCCTCTTCCTCTTCCTCTTCGCCGACGCTTCTTTGCTTAAACCATACACTGGGCTCTGCTTCTTCATCCAACCCTTGTAGATATTTAAACAAAGGTAGGCATCCGTTGCTGCGTACAGGATGTGATCTTCATCTAATGTCTTCGACTCCCATGCATGATGAAACTCGTGATGAGGTTTCTTCAGTTTAGCGTAAGAAGGATCAATCATGGCTGCTGCCAGGGTCAGCATTGAAGGTTGAGAGGAGGACACCAGGCTTGCCTTCTGGAGATCGAAGGGCTGGCCTACAATGAGACCTATCTGACGCAGGATGTCACTGTCGTTCTTAAAGCCTACAGTAACGAATTTCACTCTTTTGTCCTTGAGGAAGTTCTTAAAATCCTGGCACTCAACGTTGGCATGGCATATGTGGTAGACCAAGCAAACGTTATGTACGCAAACCTGGATCACGGCGGGCTTCTTCCTCTCTTCGTCCTTTAGATCCTTTTCTCATCCCAGGACTGTGGTGTACTCAACATCTAGCCCAGTGACCCACTCATCCGTTGAACTGTTGAACATGTGTAGGAAGCGAGCAAGCCATGCTTTCACCGTCTTGGATCCACGTGTGTAGATGACAATGAAATGATCACGGGTGATGGCTCTAACCTGGTACTCAGCGGTGACCATGGAGATTTGGGAGGCCATGGATTTTGGAGGAGGGTTAGGAGAAGTTGAACTATTGTACCTCGCAAAAAAAAACTAGGAGCGAACTAATGTGAAAGGACGGGATGACTGGGAGCGAACAGTTGTAAGGTAGAAGACGGGGACGAGTAGGGTGTGCGAACGGCGTGGGGTTGCTGGCTTGCCCGGTGGATAAACGGCTTCAAGCCCCCAAAGAGTTCTCGAGAACTATGCGGGACCCACTAGATGTCATGTCTACTAGACCCGTATCATAGGCCTGACGGTATAGCTTCTGCCTGTTCGCACGCCATGCCGACGCGTGTATGTAACATCACTTAATTCCGTCAAACTCGCGCCTCCCACGACCTTCGCCTCCCTCACGCGGTCGCGCCCTTTGAGACTTCGACCGGCTTGAAATGAGATTTTTTTGCCTTTTTTAGACAAGCAAATTTTTTTGCCTACTCCGCATGCATGATACTCCCTCTAGTCCTTTTTACTCCCGTCAACCGTTTGCAAAGTGTTTGACCAAATTTATACTTTTTTTGAACACCACCTTATATTAATTAACCAGCCACACCAGTACACTCATTCGATACAATATTCACCACACAGGGCGGTACGTTATTTACAAGAATACCATCTAATCTATTGTCAAAGCTATACTTAGCGATTAAGTGTGCCACCTTATTGGCCGAACGGCTAATATTTGACAATTGAAGATTGTTGATCAACTTTGAGATGCTCAACACTTTCATCTTCAGGTCACTCATAGCAGACCTGTCAACGCTTTGACAGGCATCAATGAAATCCCACGACCAAATTTATACTAAAAATATCAAAATCTACAATACTCCCAAAACACTTAGGCACGGTGCATTAACTTCTACCTCGTTTCTTGTTTCTTGACATATGAACCAATAGGAGATGTGGGTGTGCATGCTTTTAATGACTTGAGACTACCAAACACGACATGAAGTGGTTAGTTCATTGCATGCAATGATATTAATTAGCAAATAAACATTAAGATCTCTCGTTTTCCCCTCCTCCTTGGTCACAGTGCACAATCTAAAATGACTTGCTCACCTAGACTGAGGGAGTACTGATTATAATGAGTACTCCCTCCTTCCATCTATATAGGGCCTAATGCGTTTTTCAAGACCGCCTTTAACTATTGATAAAATTAATACTACATGACATGCATAATGTGAAAATTATATCATTGAAAGCTCCTTTCACATACGAATTTGATGATGTGCTTTGTGTAAGTTGCATGTCATATATTATTTCTCTAACATTTGGTCAAAGTTAGCCTAAAAAACGCATTAGGCCCTATATAGATGGAAGGAGGGAGTATAAGAACTACGTTTAATAATGAGTGTAAAAATATTGATTTGACATTGTAAATGTTGACACATTGTGGAATAGTTTTTGAAGTCTGCAAAAGTACTCAACTAGTGCTGTCGTTCTCCATAAAAAATGTGTTTACCAATGCATGCATGAACTCTAGTTACTCTAACCCCCCTCTATTCTTTAATTCTTTGCCACATCAGCATGTTTGCTATTCCCGTGTGCATGATACCAGCTAAGATACCACCATTATGGCCAGCCTTAATCATCTCATGCAATAATTTAGTGCACCTTGAAATATGAACATGTGTGGGGCGTGTTTGTTTTTAATGACTTGAGACTATACCTAGCCCGGCATGCAAGATGACTTATTATGCACCATTCCCCATACCTGCAGGAAGCCCGTTCGTCTCCAATTTTTTTCCTCTCCATGTGTGGAAACAATATGCCTGCCAAACTCTCCTTCTCCCTCCGGCAGTCCCACCACTCCACCCCGTGTGAAAAAAATCTGCATGCATGACTCTCCTCCCCCACGCTCGTCCAATCCGTTGTGACCAGCAATATTTCCACCCCTTCGCTCCCCCGTAATTTACTCCAACAAATATGCCCAGTAGCTATTACTTAACTGCAGGTGCATTCGGTCACTGACATATGGGCCCAACAGGGGTCTGGCCCACATGTTAGTGACGCAACTAGACCGGCAGTTAAGTCAGTGCAACTCAGTCCATATCTTACGTAGGTGTGCCGTTGCTCGCTATAAATATTGCGCCTCCCACGACATCGCTATACCCTCCCCCTCGCATTCACGTTCATCGCTATCTCCTCCCCCTCCCTCTCACGTCGACCACCATGGCATCGCCCCTCCCAAGCCCTAGGAGCCCCTCGCTGCACCGCGCGGACGGTCACACGTCGCCGTTCCGTTCCTCGCCGCCACTAGTCGAGGAGGACGCGTCGGTGTTCCGCTCCTCGCCGCTACGCGACGCGTCACCGTTCTGTTCCTCGCCGCCACTAGTCCAGGAGGACGCGTAGGTGTTCCGCTCCTCGCTGCGACGCGTCGAGGTGGATGCGTCGGCGTTCCCAATCTCGCCAGCACGCGTGCCAGAGGACGCGTCGGCTCCCCGCTATGAGGAGAACACCGCGCCGCCGAGCCTCCCCAGCCTTGAGGAGCTTTGGAAAGAAATGGATGTCGCCTTGTGGGAGGCTTTGCCTCCAGTAGAGCGCGCCAAAATAGAGGCGGAGAAGAAGGCCAAGGAAGAGAAGCGCACCGCGGAACAAGCTGCCTGGGAGGCCTATGTCGCGTCCGAGAGAGTCAGGCAATTGTCTCTTTGGCAGAAGGCTCGTGCGAGGGCTGTGAGGGTGGCGGAGGACGCCCATGCCGACGCCCTGAGTGCAGTCGGGCCCAAGCGCCTCATCTACGCTTGGCGGTACGTGGACCGGGTGCTAGCTTCCAGCGAGGAGGAGTACCTGTTGGCGCCGGATCACCACACCGGTGAGATCACGCTCGCCTGCCTGCAAGCCGCCAATCTGCACCTCGCGAGTTGCAAGGCTGAGGAAGAGGCGTTGTGTCGGCGCGCTGGGAAACGGCCGCGTACAAGGGCACTCGTGGCGCACCGCAAGCGCTCCTGCGAGCGCCGTGGCTTTTAGGAGGAGTATAATTTTTGTTTCGTAAGGCGATCTCATTAGTTTTGGGACACAAATGATAAATCCCGAACGTTCAGGAATTTTTAGCGTCCTTAATTAAGTATGTAAAAGGGAAAGTTTGGAACCCTTGTGTATTCGTACGCATTTTGCAAGTATGTGCATATAGCACAAACTTTACTATATACTATGGCACTACACGTCTCTCTCGATATATGCTTGTAGACTGTGCTACTCCCTCCGTCCAGGTCAATAAGTCATCTTCGGTTGTGCACCGTGACCAAGAAGGAGGGAAGACTTATACACCTAGACGGAGGGAGTACTACTATTACTTATGTACGTGCAAATGCACGTTTTAACATTACGATGCGGTTTTTGTAAAAGTAGAAAAACATCACTAGTCAAGCTTGTGAAACGATTCAATGCAAAACAAATGCAAAAATGCTCGTTTGATTGTTTACTTTTAGCTTCCTTCTCTGTGGTTATTTCTCTGTTGTACTTTGTACGGAGTATCTCACTGGTTGGAAAGGCATGCAAATTCCCAAACCGCTTCCTACACCCTGTATCTCACTGGTTGCCGGCGTTGACGTTGTCGCCCATGTCGTAGAGGATGAGGTTGCCGAGGTCGGGGAAGAAGTCGTCGTTCGCAACTAATCATGTGGAATAGCATAGTAGTAGGATACAGAGTAGATACATGAATTCTACCACGATTTCGAACGGGAAGGACAGAAACACATACGGTGCAACGGGAGCAGCACCGTTGGCGTTGAGGTTGTCGCCCATGTCCAAACACCACATAGACATGGTCTTTGAGCACGGTTCATAGTCGTTCCACACTCGGGCATTGAAGTTTGTAACTTTTTAGATTAGAATATACTACTCTTCCGGTGCTAGTAGTAGAGCAGAGTCCTACTCTACTACTCTACTCAAGCAAGTTAGGGCATAGCATTGTAGGGAGTACTAGTACTGTGATCACTCAAGCAAGTTGTCTGGCATCGACATGACCCTACGCTGCTGGTATGTGTCTCGTAAGTCAAGTGGCGTTCTATAGTCATCATCACCTGTCTACTTCCCGCAGCACATATTCGCTTCTCCATCTTTGTCCGCACATAATCCCGTCCAATCTTCCATCCCCGCTAAGGCACCTCCCCCCCTCGTCCGAAACCCAAGCACTAACAATGGCAGAACCGAGCAGCGTCCGCCGAAAGAGTGGCTGGAATTCGCTCCCCATAGAGGTAATCAAGCTCATTGTTTCACGTGTGGACAATCTCAGTACCATGCCGCTTGCCCCGTGGTCATCGGGGCTGTACCGTTTACTCAAAGCCCTCAGGCCAGAGCTTTTTAAGCCAGCTCCTTGCTTGCTGATGCCGCCTGATCTTCAGAAACGGCGTGTCACGCAGCATAACGATCATAGGGTGGCGAGCATCAACCCCCTTGACTGCGATCCGATCCCCGTCAGCCTCAACTACATTAACGGTATGTACTGGGTCAGCATGAACATGTATTGGATGGTGCTCGTCAACGGTCGCGGCAGCTGGATGCTCGTGGAGGTATACACCCGGCGATTGATCCCCCTTCCTTCAATTAACACTGCACTGCTTTGGCACCGCGGCCCAAAATACTCGGAATCTTACAGTAGCCAACATGATACCAAGTTTGATTTGCTCAAGGTTGTAATCTGCCAAGTGCCCACAAGATCTGCGAATTATAAAGACTTCAGGCTAATTGCGTTCTTCAACCGCGGTCTCGCCTATCTGACAGGTCACTGTGGCAAGTGGATAAATCTGCACGTCCATCACAGGATCATACATCCTCCATGGTTCTCTGATGCCATTGAACACAAGGGCTTCATTTACGCTGTCGACTCCTTCTATGGCTGGACGTATTGCTGGCCTACTCCAGTCATCGCTATAAACGGCTGTTATAGCAGTATGTTACTTTCCTATAATATCATGATGGCTTGCTTATACTACTGTCAACATTTGCTGAAAAAATATTCATGCTCATAACATGTTGCTCTTAAGATTGACTAAACCAAGAGCCCTTTTTTATTTGACTCCAACTTGATATGATGTTGTAGGCCGCCTGGTGTCCCTACCCTTCCTAATCCCAGAACCTTTCAAAGAAAAGCGGCATGGCAGTTGCAGGTGGTTCCTGGCTCGATCAGACGACGACGAAAGATTGATTATCGTTCGCACGTACCGGACATGTTGTTTTGCGGAATACAATCACAGTCACTGCAAGGTCTTTGAGCAGGATCCCAGCTTCTCTGGGCCTTCAGGAATTTTTGACTGGAGGCTGGTAAGTAGCCTTGGTACACGCTCTCTGTTTGTCGGACTGAATTATCCGATTAACCAGGAGATGACCGACGATAGGGATCATGATGGCAGCACGGTTTCGTTCATCAGGCAAAACTGTGTGTACACAGCGCACCATGCATCTCTGCATGCACCATACCCTGATATGTGCCGCCACGCTATGCAGCCCAAAGTAGGAGAGAGGGTCGCAAGTATCAGACTTTGACCTGCTGGCTAGAGTTTCCCCCGTCAGGCACCCATCTGGTTCAAGCCGTCAGCCAATCTCCATAGCTTAATAAATAGTAACGTCTAACTGAGCCAGTTAGTTAGATGCGTACACTTAGTGTAGTAGGATTTTTATTTAGTTTGATGCATACACTTGTTCTTTTTTGGTAGCCCTTTTGTAATGATGGCTGATGTTTGGTTTGGAAGAGAGAGCTGCATCTTCACTCTTCTGGCCTGCTTACTGCTTCTGTTGCACCCCCAGCCCTGGTTGCTGCTGCTGCTGTTTTTAATGTACAATCAGTAGTATATTTTGTCTATTGGTTGAATAAATGTGTTGTTAGAACGACAAACACAATGTTTTGGAAGTCGTTGCACGGTTGGATCCTTTAGTGCCCCGTACCGTACGTAGCGCATACTATTTATCGTATGGAACACATTTTTTTTGAAACTCGGAACACATTTTCCACTTGTTGATAACATGCAGCCCACTGATGAAGGCCCAATAGAGAAGCCCATAATTAACTGGAAGGGAGGCTCTTACATGAATCCGGCCCAGGTACATGCTGATGGTCCCCTAAACATAAATAAGTAAATAAATAAAGCTAAATGCTCATGCACCGGTTCTTTGGGAAAATAGGTAGCCTAGTATTTCTTTTTGAAGAATACCCAAGCTTGGCCTATTTGTTTTCTTCAAATTACTGGGCTGCAAATCTTTCAAGACGAGGAGGGATGCATTCCGGCCTGGCTTAAGAGTATGGTCAATGTATGTTAAAAGTAATATCAAAGGGGGTTGAAACTTCCAAAAAAATTATAGCAAATGGGATATAAGTTTCTTTTTTTTGTTTTTGTTCTTCACTGATATCTTATACGTATTTCGTTGGATTTAACATGACATAGTACTAATTTATTTTTAAATTTGTTTTAGTATGGCTATTAATTTTTGGATTAAGAATATTTCGTTCCCCTGCAAAAAAAATGTGAATTTTCAAAATTTCCCACATATTTAGTTAATTTTTTGACCCTGGTACTGGCCAGAAAATGGCCAGCAATTCTAAAAATGGAAAACGGGCTGCAATAAATTCCATATGAATTAGAAAATGAGTAAAAATTATAAAAATAATAGCAAATGGGCTGTACATGCCACAGATTTCGAGGCTGACTTGTTTACGCAAGGTTTTGTCAGTGAACACACGATTCTAGCAGCAGTTAGTGTTGGATGTCCATCCAACGGCCGACGTGCTTCTTCAATCTCTGATCTTCCTGCTCCAGCCGCCTAAACTAGCGCCGACGGGACTGCCTGCTCCCTCCTCTTGTGGCCCGCTGTGACGCCGCGCAGGCTTCCCCGGCCCACCCCACTCCCTCCGCTGGCCTGGCCGCACGCAATCAACTGCCTCCTTATTACGCGAAAAAAATGATTCCTCCCACTGACATCTTGGGCGCACCGGTTGGGAGGCTGACATATGGGCCTACTAAGTTGACGCGTACGCAGGGCTTGTCAACTTAGTCAACAAACGATTCTAGGAACAGTAACCATTGGATTTGAATCGAACGGTCCTGCTGCTTCTTCAATCGCTGCTCTTCTTGCACTAGCCGCCCAAACCAGCACCGGGGAGACCGCCTGCTCCTGCCTCCAGTGGCCGGCTGTGCTGCCGATGAGGCCTCATCGCCCCCTACTACTCCCACCGCTAGCCAGGCCATGCGGCCACGGCAGCCTCACACCGCAGTCGAACCAGTTAACCCTCGTACTCCTCTCCGCGTGGGAAACAACTGCCGATTCTTCCCTGCCTCCCTGTCGTTCCCTTCCTAGGCCTCGTCGTCGTCCACCACCTTGGTGCTCTCGGCGCGGCCTGGTCAACATGGTCAACGACCGACATGCATCTGAAGTGGACTTTACGTGGAGAGGCCGACAGCTGGGTCCACGGCCGCACGCAAGGAAATGCCTCCTTATTACGCGCAAAATAATGATTCCTCCACTGACATCAGGGACCCACCGAAAGGGCCTCTGTATTTCATGAAAAAACGTTACCGCCGCTGACAGCTCAGACCCACCAGCTATATCTTCGCACGCAAGGAAGTGCCTCCTTATTATGCACAAAAAAATGAATACTCCCCCTATTAGCTGGGACCCAGTATAGTGGCAGGCTAACTTGTGGGCCTACTAAGTTGACGGGGACGGAGGGCTTTGTCAACTTAGTCAATATGCATGATTCTAGCTCCAGTGACCGTACGATGTCCATCCAATGGCCGTAGTGCTTCTTCAACCTCTGGTCTTCTTGCTCCAGCCGCCCAAACCAGCGCCGGTCGTGCCTCGTGCTCCTGCCTCCCGTGGCCGGCTGCGATGCGGCGGAGGCCTCACCGCCCCCTACTACTCCCACCGCTGGCTAGGCCATCCCTCTACTCACCCACACCCCCTGTTATTCTGCGGTGACGACAGCCTCACACTGCAGCGAACCAGTGAACCCTCGTACTCCTCTACGCATGGGCATCCACTGCCGCGTCTTCCCCGGCTCCACGTCGTCCCCTTCCTAGGCCTCGCCGTCGTCCACCGCCCTGGTGCTCTCGGCGTGGCGTGGTCAACATGGTCAAGGAACGGCTTCCATCGGACATGGACTGTATGTGGAGAGGCTGACAGCTGGGTCCACGGCCGCAACAAGGAAGTGCCTCCTTATTACGTGCAAAATAATTATTCCTCCACCTGACAGCGGGACCCACCGAACGGGCCACCGTATTTTGCCCCCCTGACTATTGGACCCACCAGCTACATCTTTGCACGCAAGGAAGTGCCTGACAGTCGGGACCCACCTGGTCGAAGCATACGTAGCGTTGTCATTCTGGTCACGAACGTGTACGCACATATATATTGGTCGATGTAGAGGCGCACACGTGTCGTAGTAGAGGCAGCCAGGGTGCAAGAAAGAAAATACAGCCACATATGTGTACATACGGGCGAGGTCTCGAACGCCTACTCGCGCATACGTACAGCCAGGGCTCGTGTACATGGCTGGGTCGGAACGGAGAAACAACGCCGTCGTCGTGTTCATGGGGAGGCAACGGAATGCGTCGTGTTCATGGGGAGGCAACGGAACGCGTGGGAGCCAACCGGCTGGGTCAGAATGGAATGCATGGTCATGTTCATCGGGAGGGCTTGGACAGAACAGGCGATGGAAACGAGGCCCGGCGTACCGCACAACAGAGGAAACGGACCTCCTACGGTCGGAACGGGGTCCTTTTGATCTCGAGGGGTCTGGCGTACCGCAAAACGGAGGAAACGGACCTCCTACGGTTGAAATGAGGGTCCTGTTGATCGGGAGGGGTGTGGCGTACCGCAAAATGGACGAAACAGACTTGTGTTGGAGCGCTACGGTCGAAACGGGGGTCCTGTTCATTGGGAGGGGTGTGGCGTACCACAAAACGGGACTCCACGGGATACTGTTCATCTCCACCGTCGACCCCCTCCAGCCTCCACGAGCTACTGTTCATCCACCGTCGACCTCCTCCAGCCTCCACCTGCGATTGTTCATCCACGGGCTCCTGTTCATCCATCCTCCACCGCGCGCTACTCCACTGGCTACTGTTCAACCAGCCCTCTCCACGGGCTCCTGTTCAACCACCCCTCCATGGGCTACTGTTCATCCTGCCCTCCACCGTCTACTATTCATCCTGCCCTCCACGGGGTGGTCCTGTTCATCCAGCCCCAACCGGCTCGATCGATCGGGGTCCTGTTCATCCAGAGGCAACACCATGGGGTCCTGTTCATCCACCCCCACCGGGAACTGTTCATCCACCCCCCCCACAACGCTCACTGTTCATCCAGAGGCTGCATCGCTCGACTTCAGTTAGCAGCAGTAGCGCAAGAATCACTCGATCGGGTTCAGTTAACAGCCATCGATCGATCGCTCGGGTTCAGTAACGCGTAGCCTGCAGTGCAATCGCTCGGGTTCGGTTAGAGCCCAACGCCTCGCTCGGGTTCAGTTAGAGCCAACGCCTTGCACACACGCGCGTACGTGTACGAGAGAAACGCGCATCGCTCGGCCCCCGACCTCCCACCGTAACCGGGAACTCCCTGAAATTTTCCTCGCCCTCGCTTCTACCACGGTTTTTTCTGTCATGGACAGCCCAAAGAATGTCATGCAGCTGCGTCTCCGGCCCGCCCAGGACGAAAAGCCCATTTTCTGTCATGATTTTTTGTCATAGAAGTAGGAGCCCACCACATCTATGATGACACCGGGGTTGTCACAATTATCGTCATAGAAGTGTCATATATATGATAGAAAAAAAATTCATTCGGCCCAAAATGTCACGGATGTGTCTTTTTTTGTAGTGCACCCCCCTCCTTATATACCCACCCCGCCCCCGCCACCACCGCCACCACGACCCGCCGCCCGCAGCCCCGCCGCCATGCCCGCGCCGCGCCGCCTCACGGTGCCGCCCTGCCACCGCTGCCGCGCTTCGCCTGCCGTCGCCGCCGCATCTCGTCGGACCAATGAGGTAGCCACTATTTTTTAAAGAAAACCGATTCGGTTTTTCAAAAGAAAACCCTAGTCGTTTTTTTCGGTTCACCGGTTTTTTCCCGGTTTTTCTTTTTTGCGGACGTTCGTCCGGACGTTCGTTTTAACGAACGGTTTTCGTCCGTTAGTTACAGATAACAAACACTTGTTCGTTAGCCTGTTCATCAGTTTTCTTTTATCGGATTTTTTCCGCGATTATTTCAGATCGCGATTTCTGATCCGATTTTCATTCTAGTTTTTCTTTTCGCTCGTTAGTCAGAATCAGGTGATTCAAACGCCTAGATCTTTGTCTCGAGACCCTCTTTCCTCTTAACCAACTTGCACAAGTTTTTTCTACTGTAAAATTTGACCTAGGTCGAGATTAGTAAACGGATCTTGTTTCTTTCGTCGTTTGAGTTTCATTGCTCCGTTTGATTTGATTCTTTTTGCAAACCAGAGTTCCTAAGTTGAACTTTCTGGTTAGATCTTCTTATTTGAGACTTACCCATGTTTTCTTTGCTTGATTGCTTATGTAAGTTATTGTTTGTTTGCGATAGAATTCCTGGAGTGCAAAGCGTGTTATTTGGAGTCTCTAGGTTACGCGGATCGTCAGCAAGGCAAGTAACACTTTGATCATACCCCTTTATCACCCAGTTTTTATGCATTAGTTCCAATCCTCAAACATTGCATGATTAGGATGTCATTACCATGTGGGTTGGGAAGTAGTTGATGAGGTAGAACCTATTACCCTGTTGCATTCAAACCCTTGGGAGTTACTTCTACGCGTCGCTTATATTGCTATGCTATGCTCGTAGACGTGGTTTGGGTGAGTGAAATCCATGACAGATGTGAGATTGATAATTAATGGTTCAACTTAAGGTGGCAACTTAAATACACATCTGGGTGGATTGAGGCACCTGGAGTACCCAGTGTTGCCTGTATTTTTGGAAATCCTGGAGTACTTGTGTGATCTTCCTATGGACCGCCACCCAGGCTCAAAGGGAACTGAGATTTGTCATGCTAGAAACTTCCTTGTGCAGCCACAAGCTATTATGGGCTCTAGCATAGTTGAGTAAGTTATGTGAAGCTCTTGAAGAGGTGGATCAGCAGGTAGTGGGATTGTAGGTTTGGTATGGTCTGCCCGGAGTAAAGAGTTAATGTTTCTGAAAGACTGTGTCTCAGTCATCCGTTTCTCAAACACCATGTAGTGCGAGAAAATCAACGGAGGAGATCGAGTCTTGTGGGGAAAAGTGCGCAAACCTCTGCAGAGTGTATAAACTAATCATGGTTAGCCGTGTCCCCGGTTATGGACAAATCTTGAGTATCTAGTACTTGGAGTATCTTAAGTATCTCATCACTCTAAATTAATATTGTTGGGTTGATAATTACTTTAATTGGGATTGAGTTGGAGGAACCTTCTCAATGATGTTTCAACTACCATGATAGTTAATTAAAAATCTATTCCTTTGTTGTAGGGAAAAATTGGCTTTTCGCATAAATTATAACCATAGAGTTTTCCACCAGCCAAATATGCATGTAGTGATAGCATTATTCTGTTCTTGCTCTACTGTGTTATTTTGCCAGCATATTCCATGTGCTGACCCGTTTCGGGCTGCAACGTATTATGTTGCAGACTTTTCAGACGAGGAGTAAGGTTCGTTAGGTCGTTTCCGTGCAGCTCAGCTATGCCGTTGGAGTTGATGGACTCACTTTATCTTCCAAGCCTTCCGCAGTTATCGTATTAGATGGCCTTAAGCCATATTTATTGTAATAAGTTCTCTTTGGAGACATTCGATGTAATAAGTGTGTGATTTCTACTCTGTTATAAATCCTCGAGTACTGTGTGGGTCAGCATTACCGATCCAGGGATGACACTGAAGCACAGAGACTTGACCGTTTGAGGTCGGGTTGCTACAGAGGCATAACACTAACACCGGCTCCAAGATCACATAAAGCGGTTTTAACATAGTTTCTTTTAATGGAGCATGGTATAGTTGGTACTCCTGGATCTCCAAGTTTCTTTGGTATTCCACCCTTAAAAGTATAATTAGCAAGCATGGTGGAAATTTCAGCTTCCGGTATCTTTCTCTTATTAGTAACAATATCTTTCATGTACTTGGCATAAGGGTTCATTTTAAGCATATCAGTCAAATGCATACGCAAAAAGATAGGTCTAATCATTTCAGCAAAGCGCTCAAAATCCTCATCATCCTTTTTCTTGGATGGTTTAGGAGGAAAAGGCATGGGTTTCTGAACCCATGGTTATTTTTCCTTACCGTGCTTTCTAGCAACAAAATCTCTCGTATCATAATGTTGATTCTTTGATTGTGGATTATGAAGATCAACAGCAGGTTCAATCTCTACATCATTGTCATTGCTAGGTTGAGCATCAATAGGAACATCATCATTAACATTATTACTAGGTTCATGTTCATTACCAGATTGTGTTTCAGCATCGGAAATAGAAATATCATCGGGGTTCTCTGATGTGTCTACAAAAGGTTCACTAGAAGCATGCAAAATCCTATCATTTTTATTTTTCTTCCTTTTAGAAGGACTAGGTGCATGTACATTAGTTCTCTGAGAATCCTGCTCAATTCTCTTAGGGTGGCCCTCAGGATACAAAGGTTCCTGAGTCATTTTACCCCCTCCAGTCATAACTCTAACAACATTATCATTTTTCTTATTATTTAATTCATTGAGCAAATCATTCTGAGCCTTAAGTACTTGTTCTACTTGAGTGGTAACCATAGAAGCATGTTTACTAATAGCTCACCTTTAACACTAGCCATATAATCACTCAAGTTTTCCAGCATATCAGCATTGCGTTTCAATTGTCTACCAACATAAGCATTGAAGTTTTCTTGTTTAACAATAAAATTATCAAACTCATCTAAGCATTGGCTAGCAGACTTATAACGAGGAATATCACCTTCATCAAATCTATAGAGAGAATTTACCTTCACTACCTGTGTCGGGTTATCAAGACCATGTATTTCTTCAATAGGTGGTAAATTCTTAACATCTTCAGCTTTAATACGTTTTCTTTCATAGATTTCTTTGCCTCTTGCATATCTTCAGGACTGAGAAATAGAATACCCCTTTTCTTCAGAGTTGTCTTAGGAGTTGGTTCAGGAAGTGTCCAATCATTTTCATTACTCAACATATTATTCAATAGCAATTTGATAACCCACAAGTATAGGGGATCGCAACAGTTTTCAAGGGTAGAATATTCAACCCAAATTTATTGATTCGACACAAGGGGAGCCAAAGAATATTCTCAAGTATTAGCAGCTGAGTTGTCAATTCAACCACACCTGGAAACTTAATATCTGTAGCAAGGTATTTAGTAGGAAAGTAATATGATAGTAGTGGTAACGGTGGTAAAAGGTAACGGTAGCAAAATTAATATTTTTGGTGTTTTATAGTGATGACAACAATAGCAACGGAAAAGTAAATAAGCGAAGGACAATATATGGAAAGCTCGTAGGCAATGGATCGGTGATGGAGAATTATGCCAGATGCGGTTCATCATGTAATAGTCATAACATAGGGTGACACAAAACTAGCTCCAATTCATCAATGTAATGTAGGCATGTATTCCGAATATAGTCATACGTGCTTATGGAAAAGAACTTGCATGACATCTTTTGTCCTACCCTCCCGTGGCAGCGGGGTCCTATTGGAAACTAAGGGATATTAAGGCCTCCTTTTAATAGAGTACCGAACCAAAGCATTAACACATAGTGAATACATGAACTCCTCAAACTACGGTCATCACCGGGAGTGGTCCCAATTATTGTCACTCCGGGGTTGCCGGATCATAACAAATAGTAGGTGACTATAGACTTGCAAGATAGGATCAAGAACTCTCATATATTGATGAAAACATAATAGGTTCAGATCTGAAATCATAGCACTCGGGCCCTAGTGACAAGCATTAAGCATAGCAAAGTCGTAGCAACATCAATCTCAGAACATAGTGGATACTAGGGATCAAACCCTAACAAACTAACTCGATTACATGATAAATCTCATCCAACCCATCACCGTCCAGCAAGCCTACGATGGAATTACTCATGCATGACGGTGAGCATCATGAAATTGGTGATGGAGGAAGGTTGATGATGATGATGGCGACGGATTCCCCTCTCCGGAGCCCCGAACGAACTCCAGATCAGCCCTCCCGAGAGAGTTTAGGGCTTGGTGGCGGCTCCATATCGTAAAACGCGATGAATCCTTCTCACTGGTTTTTTCTCCCCAAAAGTGAATATATGGAGTCAGGTTTGAGGTTGGTGGAGCGCCAGGGGGCCCACGAGGTAGGGGGGCGCGCCCCCCACCCTCGTGGATAGGTGGAGGCCCCCCTGACGTGGATGTTCCTTCCAGTATTTTTGATATATTCCAAAATAATTCTCCGTTGATTTTCAGGTCATTCCGAGAACTTTTATTTCTGCACAAAAATAACACCATGGCAATTCTGCTGAAAACAACGTCAGTCCGGGTTAGTTCCATTCAAATCATGCAAGTTAGAGTCTAAAACAAGGGCAAAAGTGTTTGGAATAGTAGATACGACGAAGACGTATCAACTCCCCCAAGCTTAAACCTTTGCTTGTCCTCAAGCAATTCAGTTGATAAACTGAAAGTGATAAAGAAAAACTTTTACAAACTCTGTTTGCTCTTGTTGTTGTAAATATGTAAAGCCAGCATTCAAGTTTTCAGCAAAGATTGTGAACTAACCATATTCACAATAACATTTAGGTCTCATGTTTACTCATATCAATTTCAAAATAAACTAGTGAGCAATAATAATAAATCTCGGATGACAACACTTTCTCAAAACAATCATGACACTACAAGAAATATGTCAACTTATGACCTTCTGTCAGTGACCCTCGAAGAATTGGTCATAAATTTATGACCATTTTAGACCAATTGGTCAAAAGCTGTTCAGGGGGCTCCAAACCCTAAACCATTGCGACCATTTTGGTCAGAAAGGCGTAATTTCCTTACACGAAATGGTCACAAAGCAAACAGTGCTAGTCCGCTGCCTTATTTCTAGTTGTTAATGACCAATATAGATGGTCATAGCCTTGTAGATTGTGGTGGGTTGTGATGACTAGGCACCATCTCATCAGTTTTGCCTATGTGTCATGTCCATGTGGCAGTTTTTGCCCTAGGTTGTGAAGCAACCTATATTTCTATCATTCCCTAAATTCCCAAAACAATATCATAAATTCTTTGGGGCATATCTTCATCAAATATGTAAAAATCCTTCCTTGCCTAGTTCAAAACTAATTCAACAATATTTATTTTCCTATTCTGTTCACAACAACACTTTATGAAGGAAGTGCTATTTATATATTCTTGATTGCCCTCGGAATTTTTTGGCACTCTTTCCTATCCAAATCATTACCGCATGACAAAATTCAGCTCCATTTGCCTAGCAAATCTTCCTCGGAAAATTTCCAAAGTTTTTGTCCACCTAGAAGCATTGTGAAGGAAGTACCTTTTTTATATCTCTAAATGACATGAAATTTATACAGTTCCTTCATATGCCCAAATTATCACCCTCCTCCAAATTGCAGCTCAGTCAAATCATCTATGTGAGCCCAGGTTCAATTTATATTTTATGGCCAAATTGGCACGTTGCAAAGCAAGTGTTATATAGACCCCTCCTATTACCCTAAAACTTTTCGGGCACTCTTCCATACCCAAATCATTGCCACATGATAATATTCAGCTCAATTTTCCTAGTAAATCTTTCTCAGGAAATTTCCAAAGTTTCTACCTCGAGAGAAGCTTTGTGAAGTAAGTACTAGCTAGGCTTACCCAAATGATCTGAAAATTTACCAGCATATGACCATACCTATGTAACTTACCTACACCAATTTTTAGCTCATTTCATTCATCCAATCTCTCTCACTAGTTTTCCCAAGTTTTTGTCCATAGAAGAGCATTGTGAAGGAAGTACTACTTTGGCATGTTAAAATGATATCAATTTTCTACAATGCTTTCCTATGCCCAAATAACCATCCTCCACCAAATTTCAGCTCAATCCATTCATTATTTTGAGCCCAGCTTCAACATTCATATTTTTGTCCAGTGTGGTACTTTGCAAAGCAAGTACCACCTAGGATCCTCCTTTTGAGCTGAAAATTTGTGAATACATTCTCCTTAGTAGATGATCATCCTCAGCCAAAACTCACGCCCATTGGCCATGTGCATTTCCCGTACCGCTAATCAAACACTTGGCTGCTTATTCATGTTTGAGCATCGATCGGTCTCCTCGTGAGAATCTTATGTTGTAATTTTCTTCCTAGCACCTACCTGGGGAGTTCTCAACCCACTAGACATGCCTATGCCTCCCAGAACACATGGCAATGCCAGGGTCACGCGGTGACCACGCGGCGGGCATGCGAGTTTACACGCTCTAGAGTTGGGGCCCTCGGCCACCGCCCAAACCTTGACGTATCGCCACCAAACCATGTATTTATGATTAAATAGGTACTTATGTAACTAGAAATGAATTTGGGAAAAAATAAATAGCAAACTATGAGACAGCTGCAGTTCAAATTTGACCCGCTTCCTACTGAATCGGCGGAAATTTGTCTTTTTCACGAGAGGTGGATTAGAACTTTTTACACCCAACCATTTTGTCAATTGTGCATTAAATATGGCCTAGTATTTTATAAAAATGATTTGGTCCAATTTTGCAACAATTATTTGGGAGGTTCTTCACGAAAAAACCTCCTTTTGGGCACTCGAAAAATGGAAAATGGTCTTTTCGTCCAAAGAAAATGAAAACTTCCTTAGGCAACATTGTTTGCCATTCCAATATGCACCCTTGTGCACAATATGAGATCATTTGAACAAACTATGCCATGAATGTGGCCATAACATTGATCATTTGGCTTGAAAGCCATTGATCTCCACACGTGATAGCTCGTTTCTGAGAACACTTTTTTAAAATAATTGCCGTATTACAAGTTTGTTATTTTTCCTGGGAACTTGTCCACATATAATGACACAATGCGAAGGTTTCCCAATTTTTAATTTTTTGTTGAATTTTTTATGCCCGTTTCAAAATGCGGTCAAAACGGCGGGAATGACCGTTCCTAGCTAGTGGTTGAATCTTGGAATTTTTTTGGTGTTTCTATGATTAAATAGATACTTATGTACCTAGAAATGATTTTTGGAAAAAATAAAGAGGAAACTACAAGGCAGCTACAGTTCAAATTTGACCCGCTACCAACTGAATAGACGGAAATTTGTCTTTTTCACGAGAGGTGGATCAAAACTTTTTACACCCAACCATTTGGTCAATTGTGCATTAAATATTGCCTAGTATTTTATAAAAATGATTCGGTCCAATTTTGCAACAATTATTTGGTAGGTCCTTCACAAAAAAACCTCATTTGGGGCAATCGAAAAATGGAAAATAGTTTTTCCGTGCACAAAAAATGAAAACTTCCTTAGGAAACATTTTTTGACATTCCAAGATGCACCCTTTTGCACAATATCAGATCATTTAAACAAACTATGCCAAGAATATGGCCATAAGATTGATATTTGGCTTGATAGCCATGAATCTTCACGCATGATAACTCATTTCTAAGAACACTTTTTTAAAAGAATTACCGTATTACAAGTTTATTATTTTTCCTAGAAACTTGGTCACATATAATGACACAATGCGAAGGTTTTCCAATTTTTTGATTTTTTTTGAAGTTTTTATGCCCGTTTCAAAATGCGGTCAAAACGGTGGGCTTGACCGTTCCTAGCTAGTGGCTAAATCTTGGAAAACTTTTGATATTTCTCTGATTAAATAGATACTTATGTACCTAGAAATGATTTTTGGGAAAAATAAAGAGCAAACTATGAGGCAACTGCAGTCCAAATTTGACCCGCTTACAACTGAATCGGCGGAAATTTGTCTTTTTCACCAGAGGTGGATAAAAACTTTTTACACCCAACCATTTGGTCAATTGTGAATTAAATATGGCCTAGTATTTTAGAAAAATGATTTGGTCCAATTTTGCAATAATTATTTGATAGGTCCTTCACAGAAAAACCTCATTTGGGGCACTCAAAAAATGGAAAATAGCTCTTTTGTGCAATGAAAGTGAAAACTCCCTTGGGCAACATTGTTTGGAATTCCAAGATGCACCCTTGTGCATAATATGAGATCATTTGAACAAACTATGCCATGAATGTGGCCATAAGATTGATCATTTGGCTTGAAAACCATGAATCTTCATGCATGATAGCTCATTTCTGAGAACAATTTTTTTAAAATAATTGCCGTATTACAAGTTTATTATTTTTCCTGGAAACTTGGTCACATATAATGACACAATGCGAAGGTTTCCCAATTTTTTGAATTTTTTTAATTTTTTTATGCCCGTTTCAAAATGCGGTCAAAACGGCGGGCATGACCGTTCGAAGATAGTGGTTGAATCTTGAATTTTTTTTGGTGTTTCTCCGATTAAATAGATACTTATGTACCTAGAAATGATTTTTGGAAAAAATATAGAGCAAACTATGAGGCAGCTGCAGTTCAAATTTGACCCGCTTCCAGCTGAATCGGCGGAAATTTGTCTTTTTCACCAGAGGTGGATCAAAACTTTTGACACCCAACCATTTGGTCAATTGTGCATTATGTATGACCTATTATTTTATAAAAATGATTTGGTCCAATATTAGAAAATGTTTTAAAAAACTCATTTCTCCTAACTCTCTTAAAAGACATTTTTCTTATTTCGATTTGTTATTATTCCTGAAAACTAAGGTCAAATTGGATGACACATGAGAAGGTATTCCATTTTTATTTTTATTTTTCAGGTCATAAAATAGCCAATATGATTTAAAACCTTACTTTTAATCGATTACGACCAATTTAGATGGTCAAAATATCATACTTGTATACTGCGTTCTGATTGGTCTAGGAGCATCTCACGCGGATCATGCCTAATCACCGTCGGATGCTCCTGAATCCAACGGCCCGCCTGTCTCACCCACGCACCCAACCCACAACGCGCACTCCTCTCTCGCGAACCCCACCCAACCCCTCATGCCCTCCTCTCTCTCTCGAACCCTAGCGCTCCACTCCTCCCTGGCTGCCGCCACCTCCGGCGCCCTTTGTCCGGCGAGATCCCCTCCAACCCACGACTCCACGACTCCTCCTCCTCTCTGGATCGATCACCCCAACCAACGACTCCTCCTCTTCTCTGGATCGATCACCCCCAACCCACGACTCCACCTCCTCTCTAGATGGATCCACAACTGCTTCCAACCCAGCCACCACCGTAGACCTACCCCAATCCCGCCTCCTACATGCTGAGCCGAGACGTACCCCTCCATGGCGGCCGGCGGCAGGGTGCCGTTGGCGGAGGGGGTCCGCGGCGTCGGGGCCCAGATCCGCAACCGGTTCTGCGTGGCGCCTGTCGACCGCGTGGCTGTGGCCCTGGCGACGCGATGGCAGTATCGGCCCTGGCGGCGTCGGCGGTGGCGAGCAGTCCCTGAGAAACAGCGAGATCCTCGACACCGTGGGCACCACCACGGCAGCGCTCTCACTCGCCGGCTCCTCCTTCATCGTGCTCTCCTACCTCCTCTCTTCCGCGAGCTTCGCAAGTTCTCGTTCAAGCTCGTCAATTTCCTCGCTGTTGCGGTGAGAGCATCGGATCTGGGAGCTTTGCTTTCTGTTTTGTAGGTTTGGGATGCTGATTGCGTGATTTGGCATGGCCGCGGCTTGGAATTTGGGGCTGGTGGCGCGATCTGCGAGCAGTGGTTTGATAGTTTGGTCCGTAATTGAGCGATTTTGATGCCTGGTTTCGTTAGTTTGCACATAATGGTTTACCTTTAGTGCATACGAGCTGAAGTAGATGTGGAGAATTCGGTGCAGGAAGTAGTCAGGACTGGGATCTTCAGAAATGTTCGTCGAATTTTGACATGTGATGCTTATTTCTGCCAGTTGGGGCCAGTATAGAGTCATTTTCCTGATAGTTTCGTAGCTGCAGCAGCTTTGGCACGATGCTAAGCATGTCTTACACTATGGTTTGCTTCAATTATTGATCAACTTAACACTTTTTCATTTTGTTGTTGAATTTGGAAGTTGCAACCAGTGAGATGATGATCATACACCTACTTTTGGTTGAGGTGCTCCTAGACATTGTTTCTAGGTCCTACTCCACCTAAAACTTTGTTTGAATTGTAGGAAATGTTTGTGTGGAGAACTGATAGCACTTCATTAGAATGTAGAGAACTTTGAAATGTCCAGAATATTTTAACATTACAGATCACTGAAACGGATAGCTTTGCTTGCTCCTAAACATAAGCTTTTCATGATTAAGATCAGTACTTAATGTACAGTTCAATTTTGAGCAAATGTGATGTTTATTCTCTGAAGTTGATTCTCATGTGAGCAAATGTGTGAGCAAATTAGAATGTCAACTTAAATTTTTCATGATTAAGATCAGTACTTAATGTACAGTTCAACATCAGTGGCTAGATTGTAGTTGTTTGAATCAGGAAAAAAATTGTGGGGAAATGGTCCATTTATCCTTGATTGCATTGTGTTTTCTTTTCTAGAATTAGTGTACTGTACATACATGTTTATATGTTGTTTGGATGCATGAGAGGAAGTGTACTGGATCCTTATTGCGTGTCTAAGCCTGGCATATCAGTTTGCATGTCATGGGGTTGCAATGGCATACAGATGCTGCATTGCGTTGTGTGGATAGCTCTCTTAGACTTGTATGGAGTTGTACTTGGTGGCGGTGCCCTGTGTTTCGATGCTCGGTTCCCCGTGTTCTTGGCTTCCGCGGGCTCTGATCGTTTGCATTGGTGGTTGTTGCTGCAGGTTGGCGGCCAGCGGCAGGATGAAGGCCAAGGAAGGCTCCCGCACTGGCGACTCCCTTGCTGCTGGTGGCAGGATGATGGCCAAGGCAGGCTCCCGCACCGGCGACTCCCTTGCTGCTGGCGGCAGGATGAAGGCCAAGGTCAGTGCCCCGACCCGGCCCTTCCCTTGCTCCTCGTCTCCCCAGTATCATCTCGTTTTGTTTCCCGTGGTGGTTCTGCTTGGGTTCTCCTACTGCTGTTGTCTCACGTCGGGTTCTGATCCAGTTTGGTCTGCTGATGCTATTTTTGTGGTGGTGGCTGTAGATTGGGTGTTTGGGTGTTTGGGTGCAACTGCTGTAGATTGGGTGTATAGGAGGCTGACCTACTACTCTTCTTAGTACCATGGCTGCTGTAGGTTGGTTTTCTCTGCAGTACATACTATCTTGGTTTAGTTTAGGGGCAAATAGAGATGTTTCTGTTGGACTGTGTTATGTGATTGATAGGTCACTGTCCCATTACATACTATCATGTAAACATACTATTTTCCTGAAATGCTATTATTGATAAGTCACTATCCCATGACATACTACTCTATTTGAGCAGGAATAGGTGGTGACAGCGGTGCTGGATGCGGCATGAGTGGTTTAGGTGAGTTTTTTGGTCCCTCCCCTTTCTTGCCTATGTGGTCTGTGATACCACGATTGTCGAGGCATGGCTGGCTTTTGTTACGCTGTTATTTAAACGCGTTGAAACTGTTGTAACATCCAAGTAGTTCTCTTGAACTTTCAGTCTTTATGGACAGATAAAGTAAAACATTAAAGGGACCAGTCTCATTATAACTTAGTTCCTGTATTTGCAGCCATGACTTGGTTTCAACCTATTGTTTGCTAGCAGAAAATATGTGGCTTATTTTTTATCTTATCTTGCATTAAGCTGCCTTGTCTGTATTGAACTCTGTAATTCCGGCAGCGACCACCACATCTGGTGAGAGAGACACTCTCTCTGCTGTATTTTCTGTTTATTGTTTGTAGTGAATGACTTTCTATGTCTTGGTAGGTAACTGGTATCATGTCCATGTTGTTTTTGGCTAGATGGTAATGGTTATCAGAATATGTACACATGAGTGTATCATGTAACAAATGACAGGGTCACCAGAATATAGACACAGTAAATCCATTGTTCTATTTTATCATTATGCTTCATATGTTAACGTGTTGTAGTCAAGTTTTGGAAGTTTTGCTATGCCATGCTTAGTGCTTGCTGAACTGAGGCGTTTGGGCATTTATGTATAATTTTTATTCTCTTGAATGGATATATTTTATTGGCAATGATTTAACTTCCACTAATAATTTATGTAGATCAAGATCTAATGTCGTCGAGGTTGCTGCTACTCTAACAGAAGATCAGAAGAAGCCTGGAGATGTGCACCATAGTTTTAGTTGATGGTGCCTGTGTATTTGTTTTTTATTGTATATGTATAGTTGTTGGATCGTGCAGACATGTATGTGCTGTTGTGAGTTTGTGGATTTGATCATTTAATTGAGAGAATTATTGATTGTTTGCATTTGAAATGTGTAAAATGAAATATGTGAATGCAAAAGATGAATGTTCTACTGGATCGAATAGTATTTGGGCTTTAAAAAGGCTATGGCCCAAACAATAGTGGACTGGAATATTCTGCATTTATGAAAAACCTGTAAAAAAGGCTTAATGAAATGGACTGCGAAATGGAATGAAATAAAAAGGCCGAATTGCTGGGCCAGCCCATGTAGCTAGCAAAAATTAATAGGAAAAATAAATATTAAAAAGGCCGAATTAATGGGCTCGGCCCATATAAACACCGAATTGGACCGGGCTGAATCTTGTGCCACGTCAGATTGCCATGCTGGATGCCTACATGGCCTGGGGAGGTTGCTAGTGACCAAAACGCCACAGTAAACGTATTTTGGTCGTAAACGTCTTCGACCATTCTAGAAGAAAGGTCGCTATAGTCAGCTTATGACGGCTAGCTTTTGAACTTATGTTTTTGGTCACAAAAAGGTCACAAATGGAAATTTGTGACCATTCAGTGACCAATAGTGGTGGTCACAAGTTGACATATTTCTTGTAGTGTGATATGATATAACAAGATGGTATCTCGCTAGCCCTTTCTGAGACCGCAAAACATAAATGCAGAGCACCTTTAAAGATCAAGGATTGACTAGACATTATAATTCATGGTAAAAGAGATCCAGTCAAGTCATACTCAATGTAAACTAACAGTAATGAATGCAAATGACAGCGGTGCTCTCCAGCTGGTGCTTCTTAATAAGAGGGTGATGACTCAACATAAAAGTAAATAGATAAGCCCTTCGCAAAGGGAAGTAGGGATTTGTAGAGGTGCCAAATCTCGGTTTTGAAATAGATATGAATAATATTTTGAGCGGTATACTTTCATTGTCAACATAACAACCGAGATATGGTGATATCTTCCATGCTACACACATTATAGGCGGTTCCCAAACAGAATGGTAAAGTTTATACTCCCCCTCCACCAACAAGCATCAATCCATGGCTTGCTCGAAACAACGAGTGCCTCCAACTAACAACAGTCCTGAGGGAGTTTTGTTTGCAATTGTTTTGATTTGATTTGCATAAAGCATGGGACTGGGCATCCCGTTGACCAGCCATTTTCTCATGAGTGAGGAGCGGAGTCCACTCCTCTTGAGAACAACCCGCCTAACATGGAAGATACAGACAGCCCTAGTTGATACATGAGCTATTCGAGCATACAAAATAGAATGTTTATTTGAAGGTTTAGAGTTTGGCACATACAAATTTACTTGGGACGGCAGGTAGATACCGTATATAAGTAGGTATGGTGGACTCATATGGAACAACTTTGGGGTTTATGGAATTGGATGCACAAGCAGTATTCCCTCTTAGTACAAGTGAAGGCTAGCAAAAGACTGGGAAGCGGCCAGCTAGAGAGCGACAACAGTCATGAACATGCATTAAAATTAATCAACACCGAATGCAAGCATGAGTAGGATATAATGCACCATGAACATAAATATCATAGAGGCTATGTTGATTTTGTTTCAACTACATGCGTGAACATGTGCCAAGTCAAGCCACTCGAATCGTTCAAAAGAGGAAACCACCCTATCATACCACATCACAACCATTTTAATAGCATGTTGGCACGCAAGGTAAACCATTATAAGCTCCTAGCTAATTAAGCATGACATAAGCAACTACAATCTCTAATTGTCATTGCAAATATGTTTCTTTCATAATAGGCTGAATCAGGACGATGAACTAATCATATTTACAAAAACAAGAGAGGTCGAGTTCATACCAGCTTTTCCCATCTCAATAAGTTCATCATATAATCATCATTATTGCCTTTCACTTGCACGACCGAATAGTGTGGATAATAATAATAATGCACGTGCATTGGACTAAGCTGGAATCTACAGGCATTCAATTCAAGAGAGAAGACAAGGTAATATGGGCTCTTTGTCAGATCAACGATAATGCATATAAGAGCCACTTTAACATTTTAATTATGGTCTTCTCCTCTCGACCCCCAGAGAACAAGAAAAGAAATAAAACTATTTACACGGGAAAGCTCCCAACAAGCAAAAGAAGAACGAGAAATCTTTTTGGGTTTTCTTTTTAGTTACTACTACAAGCATGGAAAGTAAACTAATTAAAAGCTACAACTAATTTTTTTGTTTTTCTTAAGGTTTATTAAACACACAAGAAGAAAGCATAAAAAGGAAAATAAACTAGCATGGATGATACAGTGAAAAAGTATGAGCACCGACAACTAGCAATGAGTGTGTGAACATGAATGTAATGTTGGTGAGAAATACGTACCCCCCCAAGCTTAGGCTTTTGGCCTAAGTTGGTCTATGGCCACGGCTGGCCTGGCGAATATCCAAAGTTATAGTTGGGGTCGTACTGAGGTGCATCAGCTATTGCCTCATGAGCTGTCACTTGGACACGGGCCGTCTCCGTCCTCCTCTTATACTCGTCCGCCTCCTCCTTGGTTATAACATATCTCCCTTTTGCCTGAGAATCAAAGAAAGCAGGAGCAGAGAGAGCGATGTGATAGGTGCATCGTCTATCAAAGATTAGTCGGTACTGGAGGAACTGATTGTTCCTCTCAACAAACTGATGACGAACCATGGCCTCATAATCTAAATAAATAGGAGGCAACTCAATATCATACCCATGTATGGGTATATCAAGAATATTAGCTAGACGGGTTGCATAAATTCCACCAAAGAAATCTCCATTAAATCTATTATTATGCAACCTACGTGCAACAATGGCTCCCAAATTATAATGTTTATCTACTAATACAGCACTCCTGAGAACACTGAGGTCAGGGACACACATGTGACATGCTTCATCCTTACCATTTATGCATCTACCTATGAAGAGAGCAAAATAATGTATAGCAGGAAAATGAATGCTCCCTATGATAGCTTGTGTTATATCTCTAGATTCGCCCACAGTTATACTAGCAAGAAAATCTCTAAACTCATATTTGTGAGGCTCACTAGTGCTGCCCCATTGTGGAAGTTTGCAAGCAGTATTAAAATCCTCTAAGTCCATAGTATAAGCATTTTCATAAAGATCAAACATGATAGTTTGAGAATTGCGTGATGATGAAAATTCAAACCTTATCACAAAGGAATCAGTGAGATAGTGGTACTGGCGGCACTTATCTGCCTCGAAGCTCTCAAGATCAGCATTACACACATATGCATTAAATTCTTCCTTGATTCCTGCTCGATCCATAAAGTCCTCTGAAGGCCATTCACAAGCCCGCACTTGAGCTTCCCTCGGTGGTTCATCGTCGGCATCGCGTATTGCGAGCCTGGGTCCTTGCTTCCTTGAAGGCCCACCTTGGTACATTTTCCTAAACATATTTCTTCCTCTGAAAAATTTCTGAAATTTTAGTAACTTGAAAATAAAAGTGAACTAAACTCAACAAAATTGATAGCAACTACCCCCACAAGTACCTAGAGGATATATCATGCATTAAAACTACTTTTGACCATATAAATTTGACATGCAAGCTCAAGAACAAGGTCACCTACGCAGCAAAAATATGCAATGAATAAAGCACTAGAACAAAAACTAATTGGACCATTGGAGGAGTCACATACCAAGGAACTATCTCCCAAAGCAGTTTTGTGAATGGAGCTTTGAGCAAGGAGATCAAAAATGGCAGCAAGATGAGCTTGGACTCGGGTTTGAGCTGGTTAGTGATGTTTGTTGGAGGAAAAAGGAGTGTGTGGTAGCTGGAATAAGTGGAGGGGAGCCACCATGGACCCACGAGGCAGGGGCGCGCCCTCCACCCTCGTGGCCAGGTGCTTGCTCCCCCTGCTGTGTTTTCAGTGCCAGATATTCTCAAATATTCCACAAAAAATCATATTTAATTTTCAGGGCATTTGGAGAACTTTTTATTTTTGGGGTATTTTTTATTGCATTGATAATTCAGAAAACAGATAGAAAAATACTATTTTTGTTTATTTAATATAAATAACAGAAAGTAAAAAGAGGGTACAGAGAGTTGTGTTTTCTAAATTCATCCATCTCATGCTCATGAAAAGTAATCCACTAACAAGGTTGATCAGGTCTTGTTAACAAACTCATTCCGAATAACATGGAACCGGAGAATTTTCGAATAACACTAGGTTACCTCAAAGGGGATATGCATGTCCCCAACAATAATAATATCATATTTCTTCTTGATAGTAGGAAGGGGAAATTCAAAACTTCCAATAGTAATTGTTGAAATTTTTCCAATAGAATTGATACTGTGGACTTGAGGTTGTTTCCTCGAAAAGTGTACCGTATGCTCATTACCATTAACATGAAAAGTGACATTGCCTTTGGTGCAATCAATAACAGCCCCTGCAGTATTAAAGAAGGGTCTTCCAAGAATAATAGACATACTATCGTCCTCGGGAATATCAAGAATAACAAAGTCCATTAAAATAGTAACGTTTGCAACCACAACAGGCACATCCTCACAAATACCGACAGGTATAGCAGTTGATTTATCAGCCATTTGCAAAGATATTTCAGTAGGTGTCAACTTATTCAAATCAAGTCTACGATATAAAGAGAGAGTCATAACACTAACACCAGCTCCAAGATCACATAAAGCAGTTTTAACATAGTCTCTTTTAATGGAGCATGGTATAGTTGGTACTCCTGGATCTCCAAGTTTCTTAGTTATTCCACCCTTAAAAGCGTAATTAGCAAGCATGGTGGAAATTTCAGCTTCCGGTATCTTTCTTTTATTAGTAACAATATCTTTCATATATTTAGCATAAGGATTCATTTTAAGCACATCAGTCAAACGCATACGCAAAAAGATAGGTCTAATCATTTCAGCAAAGCACTCAAAATCCTCATCATCCTTTTTCTTGGATGGTTTAGGAGGAAAAGGCATGGGTTTCTGAACCCATGGTTCTCTTTCTTTACTGTGCTTCCTAGCAACAAAGTCTCTCTTATCATAACACTGATTCTTTGATTGTGGGTTATCAAGATCAATAGGAGGTTCAGTTTCTACATTATTATCATTGCTAGGTTGAGCATCAACATGAACATCATCATTAACATTATCACTAGGTTCATGTTCATTACTAGATTGGGTTTCAGCATCAGAAATAGAAATATCATTGGGATTCTCAGATGTGTCAACAACAGGTTCACTAGAAGCATGCAAAGTCCTATCATTTTTCTTTTTCTTCCTTTTAGAAGGACTAGGTGCATCAATATTATTTCTCTGAGAATCTTGCTCAATTCTCTTAGGATGGCCCTCAGGATACAAAGGTTCCTGAGTCATTTTACCACCTCTAGTCCTTACTCTAACATCATTATCATTTTTCTTATTATTTAATTCATTGAGCAAATCATTCTGAGCTTTAAGTACTTGTTCTACTTGAGTGGTAACCATAGAAGCATGTTTACTAATAAGTTTTAGTTCACCTTTAACATTAGCCATATAATCACTCAAGTGTTCAAGCATATTAGCATTGTGTTTCAATTGTCTACCAACTTAAGCATTGAAGTTTTCTTGTTTAACCATAAAGTCATCAAACTCATCCAAGCATGGGCTAGCAAACTTAGTGAATGGGATTTTAGCTTTATCATATCTATAGAGAGAATTTACCTTTACTACCTGTGTCGGGTTATCAAGACCATATATTTCTTCAACAGGCGGTAAATTAAGACCATGCATTTCTTCAATAGGGGTAAATTCTTAACATCTTCAGCTTTAATGCCTTTTTCTTTCATAGATTTCTTTGCCTCTTGCATATCTTCAGGACTGAGAAATAGAATACCCCTTTTCTTCGGAGTTGGCTCGGGAGTTGGTTCAGGAATTGGATCAGGGATTGGATCAGGAAGTGTCCAATTATTTTCATTAGTCAACATATTATTCAATAGAATTTCAGCTTCATCTGGTGTTCTTTCCCTGAAATCACAACCAGCACAACTATCCAAGAGGTCTCTCAAAACATCGGTTAGTCTATTCTAAAAGATATCATTTATTTCATTTTTCTTAAGAGGATGATCAGGCAAAGCATTAAGTAATTGGAGAAGCCTCCCCCAAGCTTGTGGGTGACTCTCTTCTTCAATTTGCACAAAATTATATATTTCCCTTAAAGCAGCTTGTTTGTTATGAGCGGGGAAATATTTAGCAGAGAAGTAATAAATCATATCCTGGGGACTACGCACACAACCAGGATAAAGAGAATTAAACCATGTCTTAGCATCACCCTTTAATGAGATTGGAAATAATTTAAGGATATAATAATAGCAAGTTTTCTCATCATTAGTGAACAGGGTGGCTATATCATTTAATTTAGTAAGACGTGCCACAACAGTTTCAGATTCATAGCCATAGAAAGGATTAGATTCAACCAAAGTAATTATATCAGGGTCGACAGAGAATTCATATCCTTATCAGGAACAAAGATAGGTGAAGTAGCATAAGCAGGATCATATTTCATTCTAGCATTCAAAGTTTTTTGTTTCAGCTTAGCTAAAAGCTTCTTAAGATCACTCCTATCATTGCAAGCAAGAAAGTCTCTAGCAGTTTCTTCATCCATAACATAACCTTCAAGAACAACAGGCAATTCATATCTAGGGGTTGAATCTTCATCATCACTTTCATCAATATTATCAGTCTCAATAATTTCATTCTCTCTAGCCCTAGCAAGTTATCCGTCAAGAAATTCACCAAGTGGCACATTAGTATCAAGCATAGAAGGAGTTTCATCATAAGTATCATGCATAGCAGAAGTGGCATCATCTATAACATGTGACATATCAGAATTAATAGCAGAAGCAGGTATAGGTGTCACAAGTTTACTCAAAACAGAAGGTGAATCAAGTGTAGAGCTAGATGGCAGTTCCTTACCTCCCCTCGTAGTTGAGGGATAAATCTTGGTTCTTGGATCTTTCAAGTTCTTCATAATGATAAGCAGATATAAATCCCAAGTGACTCAAAGAATAGAGCTATGGTCCCCGGCAACGGCGCCAGAAAATAGTCTTGATAACCCACAAGTATAGGGGATCGCAATAGTTTTTGAGGGTAGAGTATTCAACCCAAATTTATTGATTCAACACAAGGGGAGCCAACGAATATTCTCAAGTATTAGTAGCTGAGTTGTCAATTCAACCACACCTGGAAACTTAATATCTGCAGCAAGGTATTTAGTAGCAAAGTAATATGATAGTAGTGGTAATGGTGGTAAAAGGTAACGGTAGCAATAGTAATATTTTTGGTGTTTTATAGTGATGATAACAATAGCAACAAAAAAGTAAATAAGCGAAGGACAATATATGGAAAGCTCGTAGGCAATGGATCGTTGATGGAGAATTATGCCGGATGTGGTTCATCATGTAACAGTCATAACATAGGGTGACACAGAACTAGCTCCAATTCATCAATGTAATGTAGGCATGTATTCTGAATATAGTCATACATGCTTATGGAAAAGAACTTGCATGACATCCTTTGTCCTACCCTCCCGTGGCAGCGGGGTCCTATTGGAAACTAAGGGATATTAAGGCCTCCTTTTAATAGAGTACCAGACCAAAGCATTAACACATAGTGAATACATGAACTCCTCAAACTATGGTCATCACCGGGAGTGGTCCCGATTATTGTCACTTCGGGGTTGCCGGATCATAACAAATAGTAGGTGACCATAGACTTGCAAGATAGGATAAATAACTCTCATATATTGATGAAAACATAATAGGTTCAGATCTGAAATCATGCACTCGGGCCCTAGTGACAAGCATTAAGCATAGCAAATTCATAGCAACATCAATCTCAGAACATAGTGGATACTAGGGATCAAACCCTAACAAAACTAACTCGATTACATAATAAATCTCATCCAACCCATCACCGTCCAGCAAGCCTATGATGGAATTACTCACGCATGGCGGTGAGCATCATGAAATTGGTGATGGAGGATGGTTGATGATGATGATGGCGACGGATTCCCCTCTCCGGAGCCCTGAACGGACTCCAGATCAGCCCTCCTGAGAGAGTTTAGGGCTTGGCGGAGGCTCCGTATCGTAAAACGCAATGAATCCTTCTGCATGGTTTTTTTCTCCCGAAAAGTGGATATATGGAGTCAGGGTTGAGGTCGATGGAGCGTCAGGGGGCCCACGAGGCAGGGGGTGCACCCAAGGGGGTAGGGCGCGCCCCCACCCTCGTGGACAGGTGGAGCCCCCCGACGTGGATCTTCCTTCCAGCATATTTTATATGTTCCAAAATAATTCTCCGTTGATTTTCAGGTCATTCCGACAACTTTTATTTCTGCACAAAAATAACACCATGGCAATTAGCTGAAAACAGCGTTAGTCCGGGTTAGTTCCATTCAAATCATGCAAGTTAGGGTCCAAAACAAGGGCAAAAGTGTTTGGAAAAGTAGATACGACGGAGACGTATCACAATTCAGCTTGATCAACAGTTCTTTCCCTGAAAACACAACCAACACAACTATCCAAGTAGTCTTTGGAAGCATTGGTTAGTCCAATATAAAAGATATCAAGTATTTCATTTTTCTTGAGAGGATGATCTTAAGTAATTGGAGAAGCCTCCCCCAAGCTTGTGGGAGACTCTCTTCTTCAATTTTCACAAAATGATATATTTACCTTAAAGCAGCTTGTTTCTTATGAGCGGGGAAATATTTAGCAGAGAAGTAATAAATCATATCCTGGGGACTATGCACACAACCAGGATCAAGAGAATTAAACCAGGTTTTAGCATCACCCTTCAATGAGAATGGAAACAACTTAAGGATAAAGTAATAGCAAGTTTTCTCATAATGAGTAAACAGGGTGGCTATATCATTTAATTTAGTAAGATGTGCCACAACAATTTCAGATTCATAGCCATAGAAAGGATCACATTCAACTAAAGTAATTAACTCAGGATCGACAGAGAAATCATAATCCTTATCAGTGATAAAGATAGGTGAAGTAGCAAAAGCAGGGTCATATTTCATTCTACCATTCAAAGACTTTTCTTTAAGCTTAGCTAATAATTTCTTAAGATCAGACCTATCATTGCAAGCTAAGAAGTCTCTAGCAGTTTCTTCATCCATAACATAACCTCAGGCACAACAAGAAATTCATATCTAGGTGGAGAATCTTCATCATCACTTTCATCAATATTATCAGTTTCAATAATTTCATTATCTCTAACCCTAGCAAGTTGTTCATCAAGAAATTCACCTAGTGGCACAGTATTATCAAGCATAGAAGTAGTTTCATCATAAGTATCATGCAAAGCAGAAGTGGCATCATCAATAACATGCGACATATCAGAATGAATAGCAGGAGTAGGTGTCGCAAGTTTACTCAAAACAGAAGGTGAATCAAGTGCAGAGCTAGATGGCATTTCCTTACCTCCCCTCGTAGTCGAGGGGAAATCTTGGTTCTTTTATCTTTCAAGTTCTTCATAGTGATCAGTAGATATAAATCCCAAGTGACTCAAATAATAGAGCTGTGCTCCCCGGCAACGGCACCAGAAAATAGTTTTTATAACCCACAAGTATAGGGGATCGCAACAGTTTTCGAGGGTAGCATATTCAACCCAAATTTATTGATTCGACACAAGGGGAGCCAAAGAATATCTCAAGTATTAGAAGCTGAGTTGCCAATTCAACCACACCTGGAAACTTAATATCTACAACAAAGTATTTAGTAGCAAAGTAATATGATAGTAGTGGTAATGATGGCAAAAGTAACAGTAGCAGTTTTGGTTTTATAGTGATTGTAACAGTAGCAACGGAAAAGTAAATAAGCGAAGATCAATATGTGAAAAGCTCGTAGGCAATGGATCGGTGATGGATAATTATGCCGGATGCGATCAATCATGCAACAACTATAACATAAGGTGACATAGAACTAGCTCCAGTTCATCAATGTAATGTAGGCATGTATTCCAAATATAGTCATACGTGCTTATGGAAAAGAACTTGCATGTCATCTTTTGTCCTACCCTCCCGTGGCAGCGGGGTCCTATTGGAAACTAAGGGATATTAATGCCTCCATTTAATAGAGTACCTGGCCAAAGCATTAACACATAGTGAATACATGAACTTCCCAAACTACGGTCATGATCGGTAAGTATCCCGATTATTGTCACTTCGGGGTTAACGGATCATAACACATAATAGGTGTCTATATACTTGCAAGATAGGATCAAGAACTCACATATATTCATGAAAACATAATAGGTTCAGACCTGAATCATGGCACTCGGGCCCTAGTGACAAGCACTAAGCATAGCAAAGTCATAGCAACATCAATCTCAGAACATAGTGGATTCTAGGGATCAAACCCTAACAAAACTAACTCAATTACATGATAAATCTCATCCAACCCATCACCGTATAGCAAGCCTATGATGGAATTACTCACGCACGGCAGTGAGCATCATGAAATTGGTGATGGAGGAAGGTTGATGATGACGATGGCGACGTATTCCCCTCTCCGGAGCCCCGAACGGACTCCAGATCAGCCCTCCCGAGAGATTTTAGGGCTTGGCGGCAGCTCCGTATAGTAAAATGCGATGAATCCTTCTCTCTGATTTTTTCTCCCCGAACATGAATATATGGAGTCAAGATGGACGTCAGTGGAGCATCAGGGGGCCCACAAGGCAGGGGGCGCGCCTAGGGGGTAGGCACAGCCCCACCCTCGTGGATAGGATGTGGGCCCCCTGATGTTGATTCTTTCGCCAATATTTTTTATATGTTCCAAAAACAATCTCCGTTGATTTTCAGGTCATTCTGAGAACTTTTATTTCTGCACAAAAATAACACCATGGCAATTCTGCTGAAAACAGCGTCAGTCCGGGTTAGTTCCATTCAAATCATGCAAGTTAGAATCCAAAACAAGGGCAAAAGTGTTTGGAAAAGTAGATACAATGGAGACGCATCAACTGTTATATGATGAATTGCATGCAACACAAATATCCATCGTTGATCCAATGCCTATGCTTTTCTCATATTGATCTTTGCTAAGTTACTTTTGTTGCTGCTGCTGTTACAATCACTATAAAACTACTATGTTATTGTCATGGTTACTATTGCTATGGTTACCACTGCTATCAAACTGTCATACTACTATGTTACTAAACACTTTGCTGCAGATATTTAGTTCTCCAGTTGTGGTTGAACTGACAACTCAACTGCTAAGCTAGTGAATATTCTTTGGTTCCCCTTGTGTTGAATCAATAAATTTGGGTGAAATACTACCCTAGAAGACTGTCACGATCCCCTATACTTGTGGGTTTTCAAGACCTTTTACTGGTGCTGTTACCGGGGAGCATAGCTCTATTTATTGAACCACTTGGGAATTATATTTGTTGAACACTATGAAAAATCTGAAAGGCGCTAAGACCAAGATTGTACCCTCTAAGACGAGGGGAGGTAAGGAACTGCCATCTAGCTCCGCACTTGATTCACCTTCTGTTTTAAGTAGGCTTGCGACACCTGCTATTCAATCTGATATGTTGCACGTAATTGATGATACTACTTTTGTTATAAATGAAACTTATGATGATGCTAGTACTTTGCTCGATAAAACTGTGCCACTAGGTGAATTTCTTTATAAACAAATTACTAAAGCTAAAGAACTTGAGACCGCTGAAACTGATGAAAATTATGGTTCACCTATTTTGCCTAGCTCCCCTACTAGATTTGAAATGCCTAAGACACCTGAGGGTTACATTATGGATGGGGAGATTGCTAGAGAATTTCTTACTAATAATGATAGAGATGATGTTAAGAAATTACTGAGTAATTAAGCTGAAAGAAAAGTCTATGATAAAGAGAATGAAATATGATCCTAGGTTTGCTACTTCTCCTATATTTGTTACTAATAAGGATTATGAATTCTCTATGGATCCTAAATTAATTACTTTGGTAGAATCTGGTCCTTTTCATGGTTATGAAACTGAAACTGTCGTGGCACACTTCACTAAATTGATGAAATTTCCACCCTATTGCTCATGAGGAAAAAATTGTTATTACTATATCCTTAAGTTTTTTCCTTTTTCATTAAAGGGTGATGCTAAAAATGGTTTAATAATCTTGCTCCTGGTTGTGTGCGTAGTCCCCAAGATATGATATATTACTTCTCTGGAAAAATTTTTCCTGCTCATAAGAAACAAGTTGCCTTACAGGAAATTTATAACTTTGTGCAATTTGAAGAAGAGAATCTCCCTCGAACTTGGGGGAGGCTTCTTCAATTACTTAATGCTTTGCATGATTGTCCTCTTAAGAATGAAATACTTGATATCTTTTATAATGCACTAACCGGTGCTTCTAGGGACTACCTAGATAGTTGTGTTTGTAAGTGCATCTAGTGCCACCCCTAGTTGGTTTTGGAGTATTGACAACAAACCTAGTTGAGGGACTAATGTGTTTGTGAGAATTGCAGGATAACACAGGTAGAAGTCCCTCATTGATTCGGTTTTACTACCAGAGATGACCCCTAAAAATGTACGAAGACATTGAAGACAATGGTGGTATATGAAGATATTCACATTGAAGACTATGACAAGAGAAGACACCACGTGAAGCCTATGGAACTCGAAGACTTAGATCTTTCGTAGTTCTTTTTCATTTGTGTTGAGTCATAGGAACCACCGTACTATTAAGTGGGGTCCAAGAGAACCAGTCAGAATGACTGAAGTGATGCCTAATTCAAATCCTATGTCTTCGAGCGAAGACTATGAGAGCAAATCTTGTCCAGAGTCGGACAAGTCAGCTTTACTTGTAGCCCAAGTAAAGTTGCCGTGTGAGTTCGAAATCTGACCGTTGGAACACGTGTCAGTTCCTTAGTGACCCAGGGTCATTTCGGACAAATCAGGTCGGGTTGCCCAGTGGCTATAAATAGTCCACCCCCTATAACCATATACGGTAGGCTGCTCAGATTTCAGTGCACGGCTTTTGTCGTTTGAGAGCAACCCACCTCGAAGCCTTTGAGAGAAAATTCCTAGCGAGGAGAAAAGCCCTAACCACCCAGAGCCAGAGTAAATTGGGCATCACTTAAGTCTTCTTGTCTGAGTGATCTGAAGACTTATTACACTTGAGGACTGTGCATCCTCCAGACGGTTAGGCGTCGCGTTCTGAGCATCCAAGAGAAATTGTGGATTGCCGGTGAACGAAGTCTGTGAAGGTTTGGGAGTCTACCTTGAAGACTTACCAGAGTGATTGGGCGAGGTCTGTGTGACCTCAGCTCAAGGAGAAAGCGGTGAGGACTGGGTGTCGTGAGCTGCGTGTTCAAGACTGGGTGTCCGATACTGTGTGTCCTTTGGTTTAAATACCTAGCCGCTCCAACCAGACGTACAGTTGTCACAGCAACTGGAACTGGTCCAACAAATCATTGTCTTCAACGAGTCACTGGTTTCATCTTCACTTCCTTTTACTTACTGATACTCATTGTGAAGTCATTGCATGCTTGCTATATCTTCTGTCTTCACAATGTGATTGTATGATCTGTTTGGCTTCATAACTTCTTCCTACCTGATCCTTATTACACTACAGCTCTTTGTCATTGTGCTTTCACTGTATTGAATACTTGACCATGGCTTTCCTAGTGTAATCTAACTTCCGCTGCATAGTGATAGGCATATCTCAATTGTTTGTCTTCATAACTTTCACGTTTTGAAGACTTTCATAAAAATCGCCTATTCACCCCCCCTCTAGTCGATATAACGCACTTTCAATTGGTATCAGAGCTTGGTGCTCCCTTGTTCTGTGTGATTCGGTTTAACCACCTGGAGTTTTAGCTATGTCGACTGCAGGGATAATCAAAGTCTCCGTTGCGTGCCCCGTCTTCGATGGAACTGAATATCCCTACTGGAAGAATAAGATGCGCATGCATCTTGAAGCCATTGACGTCGACCTATGGTATGTCGTCGAGAACGGCGTTCCCAAGGCTGGAGAAGGTGTCACTGCCGCTGATGTCAAGAAGTTCACTCAACTAGACTCTACTGCCAAGAATATCATCTGTGGTCATCTGACCAAGGGACAGTACGGCCGTGTGAGTGCCTTGAAGACATCCAAGCTGGTTTGGGACTGACTCTCCAAGGTCAATGAAGGCATCTCAACCTAGAGAGATCAGAGAATCAGTGTTCTTCACAACCTCTTCAACCGCTTCAAGCGAAATGAAAATGAGAATGTCCAGCACACATTTGACCGGCTCACTGACATCACAAATGAGCTTCAAGCCCTCGACGCCACTGAGATCACCAAACATGAAATCGTCAAGACGCTGCTGAGATCACTTGATAGCTCGTTTGACATTCTAGCCCTGATGATTCAAGAACGTCCTGATTTCAAGACACTCGATCCTTCTGACATACTTGAGAGGCTCAACACACATGAGTTTCAGCTTTCTGAGAAAAGAGATATCTACGGTCCAAACTATGGGCGAACTCGTGCCTTGAAGGCAAAAGCTGTTTCCTCATCTGAAGAAGAATCTGACAGCAGTTCTGATGATCCTGAAGACATTGGAAGGGAACTTGCAATGCTAGTGAAGAAGTTCCAGAAATTCACCAAGAAGAAAGGCTTTAGAAAGTCTTCACGATCAAGCTCAAGGAATGATGAAGCTTCTGCTCATGACTACAAGAAGAAAACATGCCACAAGTGCAAGAAAACTGGACACTTCATCTCTGAGTGTCCACAGTGGGACAATGAGAACAGAAAGAAGAAGAAGAGCAAGGAATATGACTCTGACGACAAGAAGAAGAAGAAATACTCAAAGTCTTCTTCCAAGTCTTCCTCAAAGTCTTCATCACACAAGAAGAGCTCATCTGGCAAGGCACGTGCGTTTGTTGGCAAGGAAATGGATTCAGAGGAGGAGTCCGCTTCTGAGGAGGCAGAGGTGGAGTCTGAGGAGGAGTCTGATTCTGGCATCGCAAGTCTGGCTACAGCATACGTCGCCAAGTCCATCTTCTACACTGAAGACAATGACTTCATCACCGACACCGATGCAAATGACAAGGACAACTCCACTCCTACCTACTGCTTCATGGCACGCGGTGCCAAGGGTACGACGCCAGCATCATCAGAATGGATTATTGACAGTGGGTGTACAAATCACATGACTGGCAAAAGAAGCCTTCTTATGGACTCAACCTTACGTCCATCTGACAAAAGCCACATCACATTTGCTGACACTGGTAAAAGTAAGGTATTGGGTCTAGGCAGAGTTGCAATCTCAAAGGATCAACACATGGACAAGGTCACGCTTGTTGAATCCCTTGGCTTCAACTTAATGTCTGTCTCAATGCTTTGCGATTTGAACATGGTCGTAATATTTGGAAAATATCGTTGTCTTGTACTAATGGAATCTGACAAGTCTCTAGTGTTTGAAGGGTATCGAAAAGATGATTTGTATGTGGTAGATTTCTCAGCAGGGCCACAGCTTGCAGTATATCTTCTTGCAAAGGCTTCAGAATGCTGGCTTTGGCATAGGAGGCTTGGGCATGCTGGCATGAGGAACCTCCACACCCTTGCAAAGAAGAAGCATGTCATAGGCATCGAAGGCGTCAAGTTCAAGAAAGATCACTTATGCGGCGCCTGTGAAGCAGGGAAGATGACAAGGGCAAAACACCCCTCGAAGACAATCATGACCACTACTCGACCCTTCGAACTGCTTCACATGGATCTCTTTGGTCCCACTCACTACTCAACTTTTTCCACTACTGCTTGCCTCTATGGCTTCGTCATTGTTGATGATTATTCCAGATATACTTGGGTGCACATAATCCTTTACAAGACTGAAGTGCAGGATGTCTTCAGACGCTTCGCCAATCGTGCTATGAACAATTATGGCGCCAAGATAAAGCACATCAGAAGTGACAATGGCACTGAATTCAAGAACACTGGTCTTGATACATATCTTGATACGTTGGGCATCACACATGAATTCTCAGCTCCGTACACGCCACAGCAGAATGGCGTCGTCGAACGCAAGAACAGAACACTCATTGAGATGGCCAGAACAATGCTAGATGAATACAAGACTCCAAGAAAATTCTGGCCTGAAGCCATTGACACTGCATGCCATACAATCAACCATGTTTATCTTCACAAGCTTCTGAACAAGACATCGTATGAACTCCTAACTGGCAAGAAGCCAAATGTCAGTTACTTCAGAGTATTTGGCGCAAGATGCTGGATCAAGGACCCACACCACACCTCAAAGTTTGCACCAAAAGCACATGAGGGTTTTATGCTTGGTTATGGAAAGGATTCACACTCATATAGAGTCTTCAATCTCTTTCACTACAAACTGGTTGAAACAATGGATGTGCGGTTCGATGAAACCAATGGTTCACAAAGAGAGCAACTGCCAAATGTGCTAGATGAAGTTCCAGCTAGTGAATCAATCAAGCTTATGGGAACTGGAGAGATTGTACCTTCTGAAGCTCATCCTGAAGAAGAACTTATCATCTCAGCACCTGATCCACATGAAGACAATGCTCAGCCTGAAGACATTCCTCCCAACAACAACACAGATCAGCAAGAGCAAAGCCTTCGCCCTGTACATCCTCGTGTTGCCAATGAAGTGCGGATTGACAGAATAATTGACAGCATCAATGCACCTGGTCCACTCACTCGTTCAAGGGCAACTCAACTGGCAAATTTCTGTGGGCACTTCGCATTCGTCTCAATATCAGAACCCAAGAAAGTTGAAGAAGCCTTTATGGAACCTGAATGGATTCAAGCAATGCAAGAAGAGCTTCAACAGTTTGAGCTGAACAATGTATGGGAATTGGTTAAGAGTCCTGATCCACGGAAGCATAACATTATAGGCACCAAATGGATCTACCACAACAAGCAAGATGAGCATGGTCAAATCGTCAGAAACAAAGCTCGCCTCGTTGCTCAAGGATATACTCAAGTGGAAGGCATTGACTTCGATGAAACATTTGCTCCTGTGGCTAGACTTGAAGCCATACGTATACTGCTGGCCTATGCAAATCATCACAACATAATTCTGTATCAAATGGATGTGAAGAGTGCCTTTCTCAATGGCAAGATTGAAGAAGAAGTGTATGTTGCACAACCACCAGGGTTTGAAGATCCAAAACATCCTGAGATGGTATACAAGCTCAATAAGGCGCTGTATGGCCTCAAACAAGCCCCTCGGGCCTGGTATGATACCCTCAAATACTTCCTGAAGAGCAAAGGCTTCATACCTGGTTCCCTAGATCCCACTCTCTTCACGAAGACATATGATGGTGAACTGTTTGTGTGCCAAATATATGTGGATGACATTATCTTCGGCTGCACCAATCAGAAGTACAGTGAAGAGTTTGGCTATATGATGCAAGAGCAATATCAGATGTCTATGATGGGGGAGCTGAAGTTCTTCCTCGGTCTTCAAATACGGCAACAACGCAACGGCATCTTCATATCTCAAGAGAAGTATCTTAAAGAGTGCCTGAAGAAGTTTGGTATGCAAGACTGCAAAGGCTTCACAACTCCAATGCCAGCTAAACATCATCTGGGTCCCGACGACAACGGTAAAGAGTTCGATCAAAAGGTATACCGCTCCATGATTGGTTCTTTGCTTTATTTATGTGCATCTAGGCCAGATATTATGCTTAGTGTTTGCATGTGTGCTCGATTCCAAGCGGCACCAAAGGAGTCGCATCACTTAGCTGTGAAGCGAATTCTTCGATATTTGGATCACACCCCGACTCTAGGATTATGGTATCTAAAGGGCTCAGAGTTTGATCTGGTTGGATTCTCGGATGCTGATTATGCTGGTGACAAGGTTGATCGGAAGTCTACATCAGGCACATGTCACTTTCTGGGACGATCACTTGTATGTTGGTCTTCAAAGAAGCAGAACTGTGTATCCCTCTCCACTGCTGAATCTGAATACATTGCTGCTGGATCTTGCTGCGCTCAGCTTCTGTGTATGAAGCAAACTCTCAAGGACTATGGCATTCATCTGAAGCAAGTGCCACTTTACTGCGACAACGAAAGCGCCATCAAGATCGCCAACAACCCAGTTCAGCACTCGAAGACAAAGCACATTGAAATTCGTCATCACTTTCTCAGAGATCATGTTGCAAAGGAAGATATTGATATCATACACGTCAACACTGAAGAGCAATTGGCAGATATCTTCACCAAGCCCTTGGATGAGAAGAGATTTTGCAAGTTACGGTGTGAGCTAAATATCTTGGAATCCTCAAATGTCCTGTGATCAGGCACACATCCTAACACTTATGCATATTGATGACTTAGATGTGCAACACACGAAGTAAAGTATATCTTCAATCAATGAAGACATACATTCTAAGTGTGAATACATTAATGTGGAATCTGACTTTGGAGTGCCACGATAATTGTGCGCCGTGTCCTGGTCTAATACTTCCTATACGGTGGTAACGCCGCCACCAAACGTTCTATATTGAAGTGTTTCACTCATGGCGTTACCTTGCAATGTCTTCACATTTGGTTTGGCTTCAATCTCAACATGTCTTCTTGATTATCTTCACTACACGGATTATATAGATATATATACTAGTGTTCTGTCCTCTACATCATTCACTTATAGCTATGTCTTCTTGTTTTGAATCTTTTTAACTAAGTGAATGTGATCGGACCCTAACCTCTCTATGCTTTCTACCTCAAACTCTATCTCTCCAAGTCATATGCATTCTATTGAAACTGTCGATTGTCTTCTCTGCATCCTTGTCAGCAGAAGACACAGAGACAAACCTTAAAACCGTTTTCAATGCTCATTAATCCACAAGAAATCCGGAGAAGTAGGAACGACCACCCGACAATCTAGGCGCGCGTGGGATGTGGAACTGCCCCCGAGATTCCGCATGATGGCCACGTGCTGTTCAGATGCGAACCGCCAGGGGCACCTGTGTAATAGCGCAGTGCAGCCCCTGCAACTATAAATACACACTCACCGCGGTCATTATCTCCTTCTTCCTCCCTTGCACGAACCCTAGCGCCACCGCTAGCTCTCGACGATGCCGGCAACGAAGCGCTTCACTGCCGCATCCTCTCCGACGCCGTTTTCACGCCGACCACGGACATCGTTCTCTCCGCCGTCGCCGTAGGTGTCTTCCGTCGCCAAGTTAGGGCACGGAGGATTGAACTGCTCGGCCTCATCTCTCACTCCGTCTAGCAGTTCTAAGTGTGGTAAATAAATCTTCTTTTTACAGCTTCTTTTGATCCTATAGTTCGGTCACTTTCTGCCATAAGAAGTTTCTATTCACACAAGTTAGATCTCTCTCAGTCTGCATCTCATAACTTGCCTAGTATATTCACTTGTGCTTCATGAAGTAGTTAGATTCCTCACTTGTACTAATCTGTGGGTTCGTACAAATCTGGAACCAACTTCTTTTCTATAAGTGAATGTCTTCGCACGATGAGGTCAATGTCTTCTAAATCAATTTACCTTCAAAATCTTCTGAGAATGCATATGACCTCTTCCCTTCCCTCGCACCTTAATGCTGTCACAGGTACATGTCCATGGGAGAATCCTTTGGTTCTCATAGTGTGCATTCATTTGCAGAATTCTTACAGCATCACATCAACTCTCCTGAAGCCAGTTCCTGTTGGTCAAGCAAAAGGAAGCCTTTGAAGCCTTTGAACATCTTGAAGCCTTCCAAGTTAAGGTTTATGGCTTCAGAAATAGCAGCAAGGAAGGGGGGCAGACAGAGATGTGGAGAAACATCCAAAGATCTGCCTGATGAATTGGCAGACCTGTACAAAACAGACCCTGAAGAGAACTATGGTCAGCGCAAGACTCGAATCCAATGGATTCGAAGATATTGGGCAGAACAATGGTTCCACTATCGCTTCGTCACTCAGGAGTATGCGGAGAAGTGCGCCATCAAGAGACCATGGGGAGACGTACTATACAAAAATCTCGTACCCAGGTCCAGAGACGAAGCCATTGCTCAAGGCTTCTACCCATGCATGGTCCGAGGACCACAGCCAGCTGAAGCACATCCGTCATCACTCCTCTGGTGTCGCGATGACAATCTGTTCAAGCGCAACTTCCAGTTTGCTCAGAACTCTGCGAAGCAAAACAAGAAGAAGTTGGGGTTAGACTTCAACCCTGGTCCCTCCGCACCAAGGGCAGATGGCACACGCGACGCTGAACCCAATATCATCGGTCCGTATGCAAATCTTGCAGGCCTCATCACCCGCATCCTAGTCCAAGGGACTGCCGTGAATGACCCTCCAGCTGACACTGAGTCTGATGACGCGCCTGCTGCGCCGAAGCCAAAAGCTTCGAAGCCGGCCCCTTCACCCAAAATCTCAAGGGCGAAGCCATTGACAACTGCACCTCCTGAAGCCAGTGTGCAGTCTGAAGACTTATCACGAGTCTCCAAGCCCCAGAAGGCCAAGAAGCCTCAGCCACACACAGGCAAAGAGCTCACAGCTGCTGCCATTCTGCGCAGCGAAACCATTGATCTGTCAAGCGATGAAGATCTTGGAGATGATGCTCTTGAGCAGCTCATCAAGAGCAAGGAAGAAGCTGAAATCTTCAACAATCTGCCTCTGTTTGATGTCGCCATCATCCACAACTTCATCGATGAATTGTTTGCCTCACCGAACATAAGCTTCGAAGATCTGCAGCTGCCCATAGGCCTCAGCGTCGCCTTCCAAGGCGCTATTGCTTCAGAACTTGCAATTGCTCAGCGCATTGTTGAACTGAAGCAGAAAATTGATTTTGAAAAGCCTCACTTCAAGAAGCACATGGCCAAGCTCAGTTTCCAAGAAGTCAAGAACTTCAAGATCATGTTGCACGAGCTAAAGGAAAACTTTCTCCAGAAGCGTGCAGAAGCTCAGGGTTCCCGTGAGCGAATGAAGACTCTGGCAGACAAATGTGTGCAGGCCTACAATGAGGCCGAGAAGCGCAAGGCACTTGGGCGTCCTGGCATCGACCCTAGGATGGCCGCGAAGAAGAAGAAGCCCGCTGTGGCTGAACCAGAGGCACCAAGACAAGAAGCTGTTCCGATTGTCTTCCCCACTGCTACGACTGGCTCGAAGCCAAAGAGCCAGTCAACCGCTTCAGAGCTCAAGAAGACACGGACTGCAGAGGCTGAAGCTCGGAAGAGGAAACACTCTGAAGCCTCTCCTTCTGATCCCACCAAAAAGAAGTGCAAGATCAAGAAAGCTCGGGCTGCTCCCACAGAGCCCTTGATAGTTGAACCCCTCTCTGTCATCTATCCTGACGCAGAACGTCAGCTGACAGTTCATGAGCCTGCTCCCTTAGAGGCTCCTGAAGCTGAAGACATTCTAGCAGCCGACCCCATCGCTGCTGAAGACATTGGTCATCAGGACAATGTGCAAAATGATGCAGCCCTTCCTCAGCTTGAGACGAGTGAACTAATCAGCATTGGTCGTCCATTGACGCCAATTGCACAAGATGCATCGTGGGCAGATCGCCCACAAGAGGAAGACAATGAGGCCCAGCCCACTGCAACTCCACAGGCATCGTCTGCATTCCGCAGGCTTTGCAAAGGTCCAAGGCCTCAACAATCTGCTGACGACATTCCGGCTGCATCAGCCGAAGACAATGAAGAAGTACCACCAGAACCAACTCCCTCGCTCCAACAAGAAGCCGTTCTCCAGGAGAACGTGCCTGAGTCTGACCCTCCAGCTAGTCAAGTGGAGGCGGAAAATATTGAGGCTGCCACCACCAACATTGAAGCCAATGTGGAGCCCCCCCAACAACAGCTTCAGAAGACACTGAAGCTACTGCTCCCGACACTTCTGTGCCTGAGTCTGCTGCCGGTCCCCAATTCAACTATCATGTTGCGCACAGGCCTCAGGTCCAGAAGCCGATCCCAAGACTGCCAAGGTTCCCAGGTCCTGCATCAGCACCTGGCTCCTTTAACGTCAATAGCTTCAGGGCAGATAATACTTTCTTCAAAAGCTCCCCTTACTCCAGGGAAAGGATTTCATCAGATAGGTTCTGGAGCTATCCACAGCGCAGCTATTATTCATGCATCCTATACAACCAAGTTTGCATCTTCCCGCACAAGCGCCTTGAGGTTGAAGCTGTTGCTGGTCTGCCCAGTCTGGAAGAAGCACTGGATTGCTTCAAGCAAGTGGGTCTGCTGCCATTTATCACAGATGAAGAGCACTGGAATGAAGAGCTTATGCTTCAATTCTATGCCACCCTCCATATCAAAGGCTACAACAGAGACCCAAAGACTTGGGTCCTGGAGTGGATGACCGGCAATGTCCATCATGAAGCCAATGCATTTGATATCATTGAGCTTACCGGCCTGCCCACTCCTGGCGAATTCTTTGAGGAAGGCTGTCAACTCCATGCTGAAGCAATTGAGAGCATATTCCAGAGGCCTGAACCAAACATGAGTCAGATGCTCTCAATGATGAAGCCATTGCCCCATGATGCACCCTATCCAACTGAGTTCTTCGTTGAAGACCTAGAGTACCTTCCCAGAACCATATATCACATCATCAGGCAGACTCTCTGGCCCATTAAGGGACACTCTCCACATGCTAAGGTTGAGGGTGCAATGAAGACTCTCATATTCTACATCCTTCATGGCAAATGCTTCAACGCTCAGGATTTCTTCATCCGCCAACTTGCAGCATCCGGCTCAGATTTATTTGGCTTGAAGTTTTGTGCTCCTTGGGTTATGAGGCTGATCAAGCTTCACTCTGCGACTTCATATCAGCCCTCAGCCCGCAACCATCGGATCTTCTTGCCAGATGTGGACAACTCTGCTGAAGCTATATATCCTGAGCCTGCCAAGCAACCATTAAGTCTTCAGAATGCAGAACACCAGAGCTTCACTTAGAATGTTGAAGGTGTTGAAGCCATCTCCAGAGTGTATCCGTTGGCTGGCACCACACGTGCACCTGCATCTACTGAAGCCACTGACAGCACAGCTGCTCAACGACCCAAGAAGCGCACTCGTGCCCTCAATGACCGAGAGCTTCTTATGGCCCTTCACCAAAAACAAGATAGGCATCACGACTGGTTGAAGAGACAGATGAAAAGCCTCTTGGCGGATGTCAATCGTGTCAGAAATCTTGCCACCAAGAATGCATTCGTTGCTCATGAAACTTGTCGCCGCACCTGGAAAGGACTCACAATGCTGTGCCCTGAAGATGATCTTCATGACGATGGCTTCAGAGAGCGATTCAAGTTTGACTCCACACCTCCCAGAAGGGCTGTGCTACGCAGAACTCCGTCCCTTGAAGACTCAGAGTTCTCTTCCTCTGCTGCCACGGTGACTGCAAGAATCATCAAGGAAGAAGACGACACTACATCACCACCACCTCCTTCAGCGCACGTCGACTCGGCACCAAGCTCTTCAGCACAGCCACACAACTCCACCGACCCTGCTGCGCCTGGGAACGCGTAGAAAACTCTATGTCTTCAAACCTTTTTGGTCATCATTGACAAAAGGGGGAGAAGTATATGATGTTTATAGTCTTCGAGCGGGTTAATATGGGCGGGTGCCTTTATATTTTGCTACATTTTGCTTCGTGCTTACAACTCCCATTTTTGCTACATTTGCCTCCTTGAGTTGTAACACTTAAACTCGATGGTCGTCTGCTACTTGTTTGCCACTTTGTTTTGCGAAGATAAATTCCACATGTGCGACGATAAATTCCGCACTTAGATCATTCTGCAGACGTCCATTTTTCATTATGCATATCATTATCTTCGTATACCCTTACATGCATAATGGATTGTCATCATAAGTTGAAGTGGATCTCCAAAAGTACAACCTGCCATGTGCATTTGCATTCAAGAAGCAAATTACTTATATGCACATCTTCAGGGGGAGCCCTTGCAGCTTAGGAAGACAATTCCTTTACAATTTCACAAATTATATTCCCCGTTGAAAACTTCAACTAGTTTGTCATCAATCACCAAAAAGGGGGAGATTGTAAGTGCATCTAGTGCCACCCCTAGTTGGTTTTGGAGTATTGACGACAAACCTAGTTGAGGGACTAATGTGTTTGTGAGAATTGCAGGATAACACAGGTAGAAGTCCCTCATTGATTCGGTTTTACTACCAGAGATGACCCCTAAAAATGTACGAAGACATTGAAGACAATGGTGGTATATGAAGATATTCACATTGAAGACTATGACAAGAGAAGACACCACGTGAAGCCTATGGAACTCAAAGACTTAGATCTTTCGTAGTTCTTTTTCATTTGTGTTGAGTCATAGGAACCACCGTACTGTTAAGTGGGGTCCAAGAGAACCAGTCAGAATGACTGAAGTGATGCCTAATTCAAATCCTATGTCTTCGAGCGAAGACTATGAGAGCAAATATTGTCCAGAGTCGGACAAGTCAGCTTTACTTGTAGCCCAAGTAAAGTTGTCGTGTGAGTTCAAAATCTGACCGTTGGAACACGTGTCAGTTCCTTAGTGACCCAGGGTCATTTCGGACAAATCAGGTCGGGTTGCCCAGTGGCTATAAATAGTCCACCCCCTATAACCATATACGGTTGGCTGCTCAGATTTCAGTGCACGGCTTTTGTCGTTTGAGAGCAACCCACCTCGAAGCCTTTGAGAGAAAATTCCTAGCGAGGAGAAAAGCCCTAACCACCCAGAGCCAGAGTAAATTGGGCATCACTTAAGTCTTCTTGTCTGAGTGATCTGAAGACTTATTACACTTGAGGACTGTGCATCCTCCAGACGGTTAGGCGTCGCGTTCTGAGTATCCAAGAGAAATTGTGGATTGCCGGTGAACGAAGTCTGTGAAGGTTTGGGAGTCTACCTTGAAGACTTACCAGAGTGATTGGGCGAGGTCTGTGTGACCTTAGCTCAAGGAGAAAACAGTGAGGACAGGGTGTCGTGAGCTGCGTGTTCAGGACTGGGTGTCCGGGACTGTGTGTCCTTTGGTTTAAATACCTAGCCGCTCCAACCAGACGTACAGTTGTCACAGCAACTGGAACTGGTCCAACAAATCATTGTTTTCAACGAGTCACTGGTTTCATCTTCACTTCCTTTTACTTACTGATACTCATTGTGAAGTCATTGCATGCTTGCTATATCTTCTGTCTTCACAACGTGACTGTATGATCTGTTTGGCTTCATAACTTCTTCCTACCTGATCCTTATTACACTGCAGCTCTTTGTCATTGTGCTTTCACTGTATTGAATACTTGACCATGGCTTTCCTAGTGTAATCTAACTTCCGCTGCATAGTGATAGGCATATCTCAATTGTTTGTCTTCATAACTTTCACGTTTTGAAGACTTTCATAAAAATCGCCTATTCACCCCCCCTCTAGTCGATATAACGCACTTTCAGTGTTGGTTGTGTTTTCAGGGAACAAACTGTTGAACAGGCACAGGGACAATTAAAAAATATATTGAATGTCGATGATTGGACACTTCCTAAACCACCGCCTAAACCAACTCCAAAGAAGAGGGGTATTCTATTTCTCAGTCCAGAAGATATGAAAGAGGCAAAAAAATCCATGAAAGAAAAGGGTATTAAATTCGAAGGTGTTAAGAATTTACCACCTATTAAAGAAATACATGGACTTGATATCCCAACACAGGTAGTGGAGGTAAATTCTCTTTATAAATTTGATGAAGGTGATATCCCTTATAATAAATCTCCTAGTCAGTGTCTAGATGAATTTATTAACTTTGTTGTGAAGCTTATAATTTCTAATGATATTAAAGTCTTATGTAAACATGCATCCATGGTTCACACTCAGTTGGAACATGTCTCAAGTCACAAAATGATTTTCTTAATGAAATGAATAATAAGATGAATGATCGTGTTGTTAGTGTAGTGACTAGAGGTGGTAAAATGACTCAGGATCCACTATATCCTGAAGGTCGTCCTAATAGAATTGAGAAAGATTCACATAGAATTAATATTGATAGACCTAGTTCATCTAAGAACAAAAACAAAAAGAAAAATGATAGGACTTTGCATGCCTCTAGTGAACTTGCTATTGAAAAACCTTCTGAGAATCCTAATGATGTTTCTGATGTTGAGACATAGTCCGGTAATGAACATTTGACTAGTGATAATGATAATGATGATGCTAATGATGATTATGTTGATGCTCAACCAGACAATGGTGTAGAAATAGAACCTAAAGTTGATCTTGATAACCTACCTCCTAAGAAGAAAAGTTATGATAAAAAGGATTCATTGCTAGGAACCTACCTCCTAAAGTCTTTAGTGTTAGGGCATATTTTCCCCTTAGTGGTTTTGGTGATTGATGACAATACTTGTGTGGACTATAATCATGTGAATTGAGCATTTATGATAATCCATCATATGGGACAAAGACGATTCGAACCCCTTGGAGTGTTTATGAAGGCGGCGTTTTTCTCGCGTTTCGTTTTCGGTGGACTTGAGTCGTAGGAACTCTGTACTATTAAGAGGGTGTCCGCTTCATAAAGGTTTGGGTGGAATCAACATGTACATTGTCACCTTGCACCCCCTTTCTTTCCCAGCTCTTGAGCTTGTCCCTCCTATTTTGCTTGGACCCTTTCAGAACTGCCTAAGAGGTAGTACCGCTCTGCCCCGCGGTAGTACCCCTCTAGCGGTACTGCCGCTGTGCAGTGCGACTCCTACTTCCGCCTGTTTTGAGTGTTATATAAATGGGCAGTAGTAGAGCGGCAGTTCTGGGCGGTAGTACCGGTCCAGCAATACTGCGGGCCTAACTGCCACCCTACTACCGTGGGTTTACTGGGCATTCTCCTGCCAAGCGGAACTACCGCTCCTCGCCGTGGTAGTACCGCTCCGGCAGAATTACCGCTGGCTTCTGCAGCATGGAGTACCGCTTATTTATTGCATTCTGGACTAGTCTGTCCCACGGACGGAAGTAGAGCGGCAGTTCCCAACGGAAGTACCGCCTTGGGCGGTACTACCGCCCTGCCTACCTCTACTACCGTGGATTCCGGCTGCTGCTCATCATCTTGCGGAAGTACTGCTAGTGGGAGTGGTAGTACCGCTCCGGTGGAACTACCGCCTCCCTGACTTTCTCATTTGTACCCAGCGGCTAGAACTTCTATGCCAGCGGAAGGACTGCTCCCCCGAGCGGTACTACCGCTTGTGCACGGGTTGTGGTGCATAATGGTTGGATTTTAGCCCCCACTATATAATGGAGTCATCTTCCCCAAGTTGACTTGTCTATTCCTCCCCCAAGATCCATTGTTGCTCAGAAGCTCATTCTTGCCCGATCTCTCTCCCTAGCCAATCAAACTTGTTGATTCTTTAGGGATTGCTTGAGAAGGCCTCGGTCTACACTTCCACCAAGAGAAATTTGGTTCCCCCCACTAATCCCTTGCGGATCGTGTTACTCCTGGGTGTTTGAGCACCCTAGATGGTTGAGGTCACCTCAGAGCCACAATCCATTGTGGTGAAGCTTCATGGTGGTCTTGGGAGCCTCCAATTTGGTTGTGGAAAGAGCCCCAACCTTGTTTGTAAAGGTCTGACCACCGCCTTCAATGGCACCACTAGTGGAATCACAACATCTCGCATTGTGTGAGAGCGTGAGGAGAATACAGTGGCCCTAGTGGCTTCTTGGGGAGCATTATGCCTCCACACCGCTCCAACAGAGACGTACTTCCTCTCAAAGGGACGGAACTTCGGTAAGACATCCTTGTCTCCCCGGACTCCACTTGTGGTTATCTCTAACCTTTACTTTGTGCAAATCTTAGTCTTGTAGCTAGGTTTGGATTCACATTTAGAGTCATCTTCACTGGATGTTTGAAAGTAAGAATCACGTGAGTTTATCTTGGCACCTCGTGCCATGAAGCAGTAGGTCGGAGCAGATTCGTCCTCATCATCGGCTTCAGCTTCGGCGACGTGACCATTGTCTTCGGTGTTGAAGATGGACTTGGCGAAGAATGTCGAAGCTAGAGCCAGGCTTGCCACGCCTGAATCATACTCCTCCTTAGACTCCACCTCCGCCTCCTCAGAAGCAGACTCCTCCTCTGAATCCATCTCCTTGCCAATGAACGCACGAGCCTTGATGGATGAGCTCTTCGTGTGAGATGAAGACTTTGATGAAGACTTTGAAGAAGACTTTGAGGATTTCTTCTTCTTCTTGTCATCAGAATCACATTCCTTGCTCTTCTTATTCTTCTTCTTAGATTCCTTGTCCCATTGAGGACACTCAGATGTAGTGGCCTCGTTTCTTGAATTTGTGGCATGTTCTCTTCTTGTGGTCACGAGAGGAAGACTCATCATTTCTTGAGGTGGATATCAAAGACTTTCCGAAGCAATTCTTTTTGGAGAACTTATGGAACTTCTTCATGGGCATAGATAGCTCCTTTCCAATGTCTTTAGGATCCTTAGAACTGCAGTCAGATTCTTCTTCAGATGAGGAAACGGCCTTTTCCTTCAAAGCACGGGTTCGGCTGTAGTTGGGGCCATAGATGTCTCTCTTCTCAGATAGCTGGAACTCATGTGTGTTGAGCATCTCAAGTATGTTAGACGGACCTAGATCTTTGAAGTCAGGACGTTCTTGTATCATCAGGGCTAGGGTGTCAAATGAGCAGTCAAGTGATCTCAGAAGCTTCTTCATGATTTCGTGCTTGGTGATCTCAGTGGCGCCAAGAGCGCGAAGCTCATTTGTGATATCCGTGAGGCAATAAAATGTGAGTTGGACATTCTCATTGTCGTTTCTCTTGAAGCGGTTGAAGAGGTTGCGAAGAACATTAATCCTTGAGTCCTCTCTAAGTCGAGACGCCTTCGTTGACCTTGGACAGCTAGTCCCAGACTAGCTTCACAGTTTCTAGCGCACTCGCATGGCCATATTGTCCTTTGGTCAGATGATCATAGATGATGTTCTTGGTGATCGAGTCCACTTGAGCGAACCTCTTGACATCAGCAGCGGTGACACCTTCACCGATCTTGGGAACGCCTGTCTTGACGACATACCAGAGGTCGACATCAATGGCTTCAAGATGCATGCACATCTTATTCTTCCAGTAGGGGTAATTAGTGTCATCGAAGACTGGGCACGCAACAGAGACCTTGATTATCCCTGCAATCGACATAGCTAAAACTCCAAGTGGTTAAACCGAATCACACAGAACAAGGGAGCACCTTGCTCTGATACCAATTGAAAGTGCTAGTTATCGACTAGAGGGGGGGTGAATAGGCAATTTTTATGAAAGTCTTCAAAACATGAGGTCTTTGAAGACAAACAGATGAAATAAACTAATACGTCTCCATCGTATCTATAATTTTTGATTGTTTCATGCCAATATTATACAAGTTTTACATACTTTTGGCAACTTTTTATATGATTTATTGGACTAACCTGTTGATCCAGTGCCCAGTGCCAGTTCCTGTTTTTGCATGTTTTTTGTATCGCAGAAAATTCATATTAAACGAAGTCCAAATACAATAAAATTTTATGTAGAATTATTTTGGAATATATTTGATTTTTGGGAGTTGGAATCAAGACAAACGGAGGCCCACATAGCCCACAAGACACCAGGGCGCGCCCTAGGTGCCAGGCGCATGGTTGTGGGTTGTGCTCACCTTGTACGTCAGTTGGAGCTCTACATTAGGCGCAAGGAAGCTTATATTCGGAAAAAAATTGTGTTAAAATCTCAGCGCAATCGGACTTACGGATCTCCGGGAATATAAGGAATGGCTTTCGGCCAGATCTGGGGAACGCGAAACAGAAGAGAACACAGAGGGAGATCCAATCTATGAGGGGCTCCCGCCCCTCCGCCGCCATGGAGGCCATGGACCAGAGGGGGAACTCTCCTCCCATCTAGGGGAGAGGCCAAGGAAGAAGGAGGGGGGCTCTCTCGCCCTCTCTCCTGGTGGCGCCGGAGTGCCGCCGGGGCAAGGATCGTGACGGCGATCTACATCAACAATCTTGCTACCGTCAACACCAACTTTCTCCCCCTCTATGCAGTGGTGTAACAGCCCTTCTCCCCGCTGTAATCTCTACTTAAACATGGTGCTCAACTCCATTTATTATTTCCCAATGATATTTCGCTATCCTACGATGTTTGAGTAGATCCGTTTTGTCTTGTGGGTTAATCATGATCTTGGTTGGTATGATTGTATATTTTATTTATGATGCTGTCCTACGGTGCCCTCTGTCTCGCACAAACATGAGGGGGCCCCCGCTGTAGGGTGTTGCAATACGTTCATAATTTTCTTATAGTGGGTTGCGAGAGTGACGGAAGCTCAAACCCGAGTAGGTGGGTTGTTGCGTATGGGATAAAGAGGACTTGATACTTAATGTTATGGTTGGGTTTCACGACCTTAATGATCTTTAGTAGTTGCGGATGCTTGCTAGGGGTCCAATAATAAGTGCATATGATCCAAGTAGAGGAAGTACGTTAGCTCATGCCTCTCCCTCATATAAAATTGCAAGAATGATTACCGGTACTTGTTATCGATTGCCTAGGGACAAATGACTTTCTTGTTGACAAAAGCTATCCACTTTTATTACCTTGCAATTTATCCGTAGTTTCATTCCCGCAAAGTACTCGTAGTTTTATCCTTGCAAAATAGTGTCACACTTGTTTTAGGTAAAGCAAACGTCAAGTGTGCGTAGAGTTGTATCGGTGGTCGATAGAACTTGAGGGAATATTTGTTCTACCTTTCTCTCCTCATTGGGCTCGACAATCTTATTTATCAAAGAAGGATACAAACGATCCCCTATACTTGTGGGTTATCAAGACCTTTTTCTGGCATTGTTGTCGGGGAGCAATAGCGTGTTGGGGATCGTAGCAATAATTCAAAAAATTTCCTACGTGTCACTAAGATCAATCTAGGAGATGCTAGCAACGAGAGAGAGGGAGTGCATCTTCATACCCTTGAAGATCGCTAAGCGGAAGCGTTGCAAGAACATGGTTGGTGGAGTCGTACACGCAGCGATTCAGATCGCGGTCGATTCCAATCTAAGCACCGAACAACGGTGCCTCCGCGTTCAACACACGTACAACCCGGGGACGTCTCCTCCTTCTTGATCCAGCAAGGGGAGAGGAGAAGTTGAGGGAGAACTCCAGCAACACGACGACGTGGTGGTGATGGAGCTCGTGGTTCTCCGGCAGGGCTTCGCCAAGCGCTACGGAGGAGGAGGAGGTGTAGGAGAGGGGAAGGGCTGCGCCAGGGGAAGGGTGTGGCAGCCCTCCCACCCCCCACTATTTATAGGGGAAGGGGAGCAGGGGGCGGCCCCCCAGATCCCATCTACAAGGGGGGGGGGGGGCCAAGGGGGGGGGGGGGTAACTTGCCCCCCAAGCATGTGGGAGGCACCCCCACCCCTAGGGTTTCCAACCCTAGGCGCCTTGGGCCCCTTGGGGGGGCACTAGCCCACCAGGGGCTGTTTCCCTCCCTTGTTCAGCCCACTAGGCCCATGATATGTCTCCGTCGTATCTATAATTTTTGATTGTTCCATGCCAATATTATACTACTTTTATATACTTTTGGCAACTTTTTATACTATTTTTGGGCTAACATATTGATCCAGTGCCCAGTGCTAGTTCCTGTTTGTCGCATGTTTTTTGTTTCGTAGAAAATCCATATCAAACGGAGTCCTAACGGGATAAAAACTTACAAAGATTTTTTTTGGAATATATGTGATTTTGGGAAGAAGAATCAACGCGGGAAGATGCCCGAGGGGGCCACGAGGCAGGGGGTGCCCCCTGGGCTCTTGTGGCCACCCCGTAAGGCGGTTTGTGCCCTTCTTCCACCGCAAGAAAGCCAATATCCGGATACAAATCATGTTAAAATTTCAGCCCAATCGGAATTACGGATCTACGGGAATATAAGAAACGGTGGAAGGCCAGAATTTGGAACGCAGAAACAGAGAGAGACAGAGAGACATATCCAATCTCGGAGGGGCTCTCGCCCCTCCCATGCCATGGAAGCCAAGAACCAGATGGGAAACCCTTCTCCCACCTAGGGAGAAGGTCAAGGAAGAAGAAGAAGGGGGCCCTCTCCCCCTCTCTCCCGGTGGCGCCAGAACACTGTCGGGGCCATCATCGTCACCGCAATCTACACCAACACCACCGTCATCTTCACCAACATCTTCATCACCTTCCCCGATCTATCTACAGCGGTCCACTCTCCCGCAACCCGCTGTACCCTCTACTTGAACATGGTGCTTTATGCTTCATATTATTATCCAATGATGTGTTGCCATCCTATGATGTCTGAGTAGATTTTCGTTGTCCTATCGGTAATTGGTGAATTGCTATGATTGGTTTAATTTGCTTGTGGTTATGTTGCTGTCCTTTGGTGCCCATCATATGAGCGCACGCGTGGATCACACCATAGGGTTAGTTGTATGTTGATAGGACTATGTATTGGAGGGCAAGAGTGACAGAAGCTTCAACCTAGCATAGAAATTGATGCATACGGGATTGAAGGGGGACCAATATATCTTAATGCTATGGTTGGGTTTTACCTTAATGAATGTTAGTAGTTGCGGATTCTTGCTAATAGTTCCAATCATAAGTGCATAGAATTCCAAGTCAGGGATGGCATGCTAGCAGTGGCCTCTCCCACATAAAACTTGCTATCGGTCTACTAAAGTAGTCAATTGCTTAGGGACAATTTCGCAACTCCTACCACCACTTTTCCACACTCGCTATAGTAAATTCATTGCTTCTTTACCTAAAACAGCCCTTAGTTTTTATTTACGTGCTCTTTATATTCTTGCAAACCTATCTCATTACACCTACAAAGTACTTCTAGTTTCATACTTGTTCTAGGTAAAGCAAACGTTAAGCGTGCGTAGAGTTGTATCGGTGGTCGATAGAACTTGAGGGAATATTTGTTCTACCTTTAGCTCCTCGTTGGGTTCGACACACTTACTTATCGAAAGAGGCTACAATTGATCCCCTATACTTGTGGGTTATCAGCCCACCGGGGCAGGTGGCCCCACCCAATGGTCCCGGTACAATACCGATAACCCCCAAAACCATTTCCGGCGACTAAAACTGGACTTCCCATATATAAATCTTCACCTCCGGACCATTCCGGAACTCCTCGTGACATCCGGGATCTCATCCAGGACTCTGAGCAACCTTCGGCAACCACATACTATTTCCCATAACAACTCTAGCGTCACCGAACCTTAAGTGTGTAGACCCTATGGGTTCGGGAACCATGCAGACATGACCCAAACATCTCTTCGACCAATAACCAACAGCAGGATCTGGATACCCATGTTGGCTCCCACATGTTCCACGATGATCTCATCGGATGAACCACGATGTCGGGGATTTAATCAATCCCGTATATGATACATCTCCAAAGTATCTATAATTTTTGATTGTTCGCTATTATATAATAAGCCTTGGATGTTTTATATGCATTTATATGCTATTTTATATGATTTTTGGGACTAACCTATTAACCTAGAGCCCAGTGCCAGTGCCAGTTTTTTCCTTGTTTTTGAGTTTTACAGAAAAGGAATACCAAACAGAGTCCAATTGACGTGCCAATTTTTAACGATTTTTATGGACCAAAATAAGACCCCAGAGTAAAAGAGTTGGGCCAGAGGAGTTCCGGGCCATCCATGAGGGTGGGGGGCGCCCCCCTAGGCGCGTGGGCCTGCCTCGTGGACGACTCGGGAACCTTCTTGACGTGAGACCGACGCCAAAAATTTCTATAAATACATAAACCTCCAGAAAATAACCTAGATCAGGAGTTCCGCCGGCAGAAGCCTCTGTAGCCACCGAAAACCAATCTAGACCCGTTCCGGCACCCTGCCGGTGGGGGAAATCCCTCTCCGGTGGCCATCTTCATCATCCCGACCCTCTCCATGATGAGGAGGGAGTAGTTCACCCTCGGGGGCGGAGGGTATGTACCAGTAGCTATGTGTTTGATCTCTCTCTCTCTCGTGTTCTTGAGTCGGCACGATCTTGATGTATCGCGAGCTTTGCTATTATATTTGGATCTTATGATGTTTCTCCCCCTCTATTGTCTTGTGATGAATTGAGTTTTCCCTTTCAATTAATCTTATCAGATTGAGTCTTTAAGGATTTGAGAACACTTGATGTATGTCTTGCATGTGCTTATCTATGGTGACAATGGGATATCACGTGATCCACTTGATGTATGTTTTGGTGATCAACTTGCGAGTTCCGTGACCTCGTGAACTTATGCATAGGGGTCGGCACACATTTTCGTCTTGACTCTCCGGTAGAGACTTTGGGGCACTCTTTGAAGTTCTTTGTGTTGGTTGAATAGATGAATCTAAGATTGTGTGATGCATATCATATAATCATACCCACGGATACTTGAGTTGACATAGGAGTATCTAGGTGACATTAGGGTTTTGGTTGATTTGTGTCTTAAGGTGTTATTCTAGTACGAACTCTATGATAGATCGATCAGAAAGAATAACTTTGAGGTGGTTTCGTACCCTACAATAATCTCTTCGTTTTTTCTCCGCTATTAGTGACTTTGGAGTGACTCTTTGTTGCAAGTTGAGGGATAGTTATATGATCCAATTATGTTATTATTGTTAAGAGAACTTGCACTAGTGAAAGTATGAACCCTAGGCCTTGTTTCCTAGCATTGCAATACCGTTTGTGCTCTCTTTTACCACTTGCTACCTTGCTGTTTTTATATTTTCATATTACAAAAACCATTATGTACTATCCATATTGCACTTGTATCAACATCTCTTCGCCGAACTAGTGCACCTATATAGTTTACCATTGTATTGGGTGTGTTGGGGACACAAGATTGTTATTTGGTTGCAGGGTTGCTTGAGAGAGACCATCTTCATCCTACGCCTCCCACGGATTGATAAACCTTAGGTCATCCACTTGATGGAAATTTGCTACTATCCTACAAACCTCTACACTTGGAGACCCAACAACGTCTACAAGAAGAAGGTTGTATAGTAGACATCAAGCTGTTTTCTAGCGCCGTTGCCGGGGAGGTTAGCGCTTGAAGGTATATCTTTAGATCTTGCAATCAAATCTTTTAGTTTCTTGTTTTATCACTAGTTTAGTCTATAAAAGAAAACTACAAAAATGGAATTGAGGATACCTCATATGCTTCATCTTTTTAATGCCTTTCATGAAAATAAGGATTCCGATAATTGTGCCAAAGTGTTAGAAGAAGAATGTATTAAGAATGTATTTCGATGATGAGCATGATTGCAATGTTGTTAGTATGAATTCTTTGAATACCCATGATACTAATGATATGCAAAGCCACAAGCTTGGGGATGCTATGTTTGATGAAGATGATATTTTTAGTCCCCTAAGTTTTGATGAGAAAATTTATTATGATGATAGCATGCCTCCTATTTATGATGATTTAATTGATGAAAGTGGGTTTGGAAGAGTGTCAACTTTAGGAAGTAATGATCCCACTATTTTGGAGGGTGTTGAATCTTATTGTGATAATTATGAAAGTGGGTTTGGAGAGGTCATGACTTTAGTTAATGTTAATCCCACTATTTTGGAAGAGTGTCAACTTTGCATACATGTGGATCGTGTTAAGAATATGTTTTGTGATAGTTATATTGTTGAATTCATTACTGAAAATTATTATGAGGGAGGAATATGTGCTTGTAGGAATTGCAATAAGATCAAGTTTCCTCTCTATGTGTTGAAAATCTTGAAGTTATCCTTGTTTTACCTTCCTATGCAAGTTGATTCTTATTCCCACAAGTTGTTTGCTCACAAAATCCCTATGCATAGGAAGTGGATTAGACTTAAATGTGCTAGTCATATTCTTTATGATGCTCTCTTTATGTTTCAATTTTTAATCTTTTATGTGAGCATCATTGAAATCATCATGCCTAGCTAGGGGCGTTAAATGATAGCACTTGTTGGGAGGCAACCCAATTTTGTTTTTGTTCTTTGCTTTTTGCTCCTGTTTAGTAATAAATAATTCATCTATCCTTTGTTTAGATGTGGTTTTATGTTTTAATTAGTGTTTGTGCCAAGTAGAAACTTTGGGAAGACTTGGGGAAAGTCTTTGCAATCTTGCTGTAAAAAACAGAAACTTTAGCGCTCACGAGATTTGCTGCCATTCTTTACTGGAGAGTGCGATTAGGTTAATTCTTTTTTCAGATGATTAATAGATAAATTCCTCACGTCCAAAAAATTATTTTAGAATTTTTGGAGTTACAGAAGTATTCGAAACCTACATATTACTACAGCCTGTTCTGTTTTTGACAGATTCTGTTTTTCTTGTGTTGTTTGCTTATTTTGATGAATCTATGCCTAGTATCGGAGGGTATGAACCATAGAGAAGTCGTAATACAGTAGGTTTAACACCAATATGAATTTATAATGAGTTCACAACAGTAACTAAGTGGTGATTTATTTTCTTATACTAACAAAGCTTATGAGTTTTCTGTTAAGTTTTGTGTTGTGAAGTTTTCAAGTTTTGGGTAAAGATTCGATGGACTATGGAATAAGGAGTGGAAAGAGCCTAATCTTGGGGATACCCAAGGCACCCCAAGTTAATATTCAAGGACAACCAAGAGCCTAAGCTTGGGGATGCCTCGGAAGGCATCCCCTCTTTCGTCTTCGTTCATCGGTAACTTTACTTGGAGCTATATTTTTATTCACCACATGATATGTGTTTTGCTTGGAGCGTCATTTTATTTTCTTTTGTTTTGCTTTCTGTTTGAATAAAATACCAAGATATGAAATTCTTAAATGTTAGAGAGTCTTCACATAGTTGCATAATTATTCGACTACTCATTGATCTTGACTTATATCTTTTGGAGTAGTTTGTCATTTGCTCTAGTGCTTCACTTATATCTTATTAGAGCACGATGGTAGTTTTATTTTGAAGAAATAGATGAACTCTCATGCTCCAATTATATTATTTTTAGAGTCCTAAACAGCATGGTAATTTTCTTTGGTTATGAATTTAGTCCTAATATGATGGGCATCCAAGAGGGCTATAATAAAAACTTTCATATAAAGTTAATTGAATACTATGAGAAGTTTGATACTTGATAATTGTTTTGAGATATAAAGGTGGTAATATTAGAGTTGTGCTAGTTGAGTAATTGTGAAATTGAGAAATACTTGTGTTGAGGTTGGCAAGTCCCGTAGCATGCATGTATGGTAAACGTTATGTGACAAATTTGAAGCATGGGGTGTTCTTTGATTGCTTTCCTTATGAGTGGCGGTCGGGGACGAGCGATGGTCTTTTCCTACCAATCTATCCCCCTAGGGGCATGCGTAGTAGTACTTTGCTTTGAGGGCTAATAAACTTTTGCAATAAGTATATGAGTTCTTTATGACTAATGTGAGTCAATGGATATTACACACTCTCACCCTTCGATCATTGCTAGCCTCTTCGGTACCGTGCATTGCCCTCTCTCGCCTTGAGAGTTGGTGCAAACTTCTCCGGTGCATCCAACCCCCGTGATTTTATACGCTCTGTCACACATAAACCTCCTTATATATTCCTCAAAACAGCCACCATACCTACCTATTATGGCATTTCCATAGCCATTCCGAGATATATTGCCAGGAAACTTTCCACCATTCCATTTATTATGACACACATCATCATTGTCATATTGCTTTGCATGATCATGTAGTTGACATCGTATTTGTGGTGAAGCCACCATGCTTAATTTTTCATACATGTTACTCTTGATTCATCGCAATCCCGGTACACCATCGGAGGCATTCACATAGAGTCGTATTTTGTTCTAAGTATCGACTTGTAATTCTTGAGTTGTAAGTAAATAAAAGTGTGATGATCATCATTAAAGCATTGTCCCATGTGAGGAAAGGATGATGGAGACTATGATTCCCCCACAAGTCGGGATGAGACTCAGCACGAAAAAAAGAGAGGCCATAAAAATGAAAAAAGGCCCAAACAAAAAAAAGAGAGAAGGGACAATGTTACTATCCTTTTTCCACACTCGTGCTTCAAAGTAGCACCATGATCTTCATGATAGAGAGTCTCTTATTTTGTCACTTTCATATACTAGTGGGAAGTTTTCATTATAGAACTTGGCTTGTATATTCCAATGATGGGCTTCCTCAAATGCCCTAGGTCTTCGTGAGCAAGCAAGTTGGATGCACACCCACTTAGTTTCTTTGATGAGCTTTCATATATTTATAGCTCTAGTGCATCCGTTGCATGGCAATCCCTACTCCTTGCATTTACATCAATTGGTGGGCATCTCCATAGCTCATTGATTAGCCGCGTCAATCTGAGACTTTCTCCCTTTTTGTCTTCTCACACAACCTCAATCATCATATTCTATTCCACCCATAGTGCTATGTCCATTGCTTGCGCTCATATATTTCGTAAAAGTTGAAAGAGTTTGAAAAGCATAAGTATGAAACAATTGCTTGGCTTGTCATCGGGGTTGTGCATGATGAGAGCATTTTGTGTGCAAAAATGAAGCATGGCCAAACTATATGATTTTGTAGGGATAAGTTTTCTTTGGCCATGTTATTTTGATAAGACATAATTGCTTGATTAGCATACTTGGAGTATTACTATTTTTGTGTCAATATTAAACTTTTGTCTTGAATCTTATGGATCTGAATATTCTTGCCACAATAAAGAGGATTACATAGATAAATATGTTAGGTAGCATTCCACATCAAAAATTCTGTTTTTATCATTTACCTACTCGAGGACGAGCAGGAATTAAGCTTGGGGATGCTTGATATGTCTCCAACGTATCTATAATTTTTTATTGTTCCATGCTATTATATTATCAACCTTGGATGTTTTATATGCATTTATATGCTATTTTATATGATTTTTGGGACTAACCTATTGACCTAGAGCCCAGTGCCAGTTTCTGTTTTTCCTTGTTTTGAGTTTTACAGAAAAGGAATACCAGACGGAGTCCAATTGATGTGCCAATTTTGACAATTTTTTATGGACCAAAAGAAGACCCCGGAGTAAAAGAGTTGGGCCAGAGGAGTCCCAGGCCGTCCACGAGGGAGGGGGGCGCGCCCACCCCCCCAGGTGCGTGGGCCTGCCTCGTGGATGACTCGGGAACCTTCTTGATGTGAGACCGACGCCAAAAATTATTATAAATACAGAAACCGCCAGAAAATAACCTAGATCAGGAGTTCCGCCGCCAGAAGCCTCCGTAGCCACCGAAAACCAATCTAGACCCGTTTCGGCACCCTGCCGGAGGGGGGAATCCCTCTCCGGTGGCCATCTTCATCATCCCGGCCCTCTCCATGATGAGGAGGGAGTAGTTCACCCTCGGGGGCTGAGGGTATGTACCAGTAGCTATGTGTTTGATCTCTCTCTCTCTCTCTCGTGTTCTTGAGTCGGCATGATCTTGATGTATCGCGAGCTTTGCTATTATATTTGGATCTTATGATGTTTCTCCCCCTCTACTCTCTTGTGATGAATTGAGTTATCCCTTTGAAGTTATCTTATTGGATTGAGTCTTTAAAGATTTGAGAACACTTGATGTATGTCTTGCATGTGCTTATCTGTGGTGACAATGTGATATCACGCGATCCACTTGATGTATGTTTTGGTGATCAACTTGCGAGTTCCGTGACCTCTTGAACTTATGCATAGGGGTTGGCACACATTTTCGTCTTGACTCTCCGATAGAAACTTTGGGGCACTCTTTGAAGTTATTTGTGTTGGTTGAATAGATGAATATGAGATTGTGTGATGCATATCATATAATTATACCCACGGATACTTGAGGTGATATTTGAGTATCTAGGTGACATTAGGGTTTTGGTTGATTTCTATCTTAAGGTGTTATTCTAGTACGAACTCTATGATAGATCGACCAGAAAGAATAACTTTGAGGTGGTTTCTTACCCTACAATAATCTCTTTGTTTGTTCTCCGCTATTAGTGACTTTGGAGTGACTCTTTGTTCCATGTTGAGGGATAGTTATATGATCCAATTATGTTATTATCGTTAAGAGAACTTGCACTAGTGAAAGTATGAACCCTAGGCCTTGTTTCCTAGCATTGCAACACCGTTTGTGCTCACTTTTACCACTTGCTACCTTGCTGTTTTTATTTTTTTCAGATTACAAAAACCATTATGTACTATCCATATTGCACTTGTATCACCATCTCTTCGCCAAACTAGTGCACCTATACAATTTACCATTGTATTGGGTGTGTTGGGGACACAAGAGACTCTTTGTTATTTGGCTACAGGGTTGCTTGAGAGAGACCATCTTCATCCTACCCCTCCCATGGATTGATAAACTTTAGGTCATCCACTTGAGGGAAATTTGCTACTGTCCTACAAACCTCTGCACTTGGAGGCCCAACAACGTCTACAAGAAGAAGGTTGTGTAGTAGACATCAGTATACAACTCCCATTGTTTATCGGCATGTTACTTTCCTGAGATTCGATCGTTGGTATCTCTATACCTCATTCAATCTCGTTACCGGCAAGTCTATTTACTCGTTCCATAACGCATGATCCTGTGGCTAACTCCTTAGTCACATTGAGCTTGTTATGATGATGCATTACCGTGTGGGCCCAGAGATACCTCTCTGTCATACGAAGTGATAAATCCCAGTCTCGATTCGTGCCAACCCAGCAGATACTTTTGGAGATACCTGTAGTGCACCTTTATAGCCACCCAGTTACGTTGTTGTCGGGTGGTAGGTGCGACATATGCCAACGGGTGGCTTATCATTGTTGGAACCAGTAAAACATCGCCGGTGCCTGGAAACGGGATGAGGCGAAGACATGCACGCCGGCGAATCTTACCCAGCTTCGGGGCTCTCCGTGGAGATAACACCCCTACTGCTGCTCTGCGGGGTCTCCGCAAGATCACTAGATGAACAAGTAGCTACACGATGCTCCTAGAGCTGTTTTGCGAGAGGAGGAAGAAGGGCACGGCTTGCTTGCTTCTTCTCCTTGTGTGGTGTTTAGGACTAGCTGGGATCAACCCTTTGCATGGATGCCCTGGGGGTTTATATAGGCCTACCCCCCGGGGGTACAATGGTAATCCGGCTGGGCGCGGGGCCCAGCCGTCTGTGACTACGCTCGCCGGCTTCTGCGCCGGCTGCTGGGGCTCGCCGACTGGTGGGTCCCGCCGGCTGCCGGCCCCTTGGTCGACAGGCAGGCCCCACTGTCCAGGACCTTGTCGGCGGCTGGGTACTGTTGCTCAATCTTGGTGACGTGGGCTTCGTCGAGGTAGTCGTGGCTACAGTGCCGTCGTCCGGCGGGCGATTGCTGTAGCCTCACCGCGTCTTGTCTCCTTAATGGGGCGTCTCCTTCGAGGGAGGCGGCAAGCCGGCTGCGGGGAGCCGGCTCTGTCTTGGGCCGACTGGGGGAGGCGTGGCCGCCTTCGGGTGTCTCTCTGCCCGAAGGGGCCCACCGCCCGTGGGCCGTACTGGTAGTCCATCGTGGATGACATCAGGGTCAACATGGCAACAGTGCTGCACCGGACGGGTCATGGCCACCCGTACGGCGCACTGTGCCGGTCGTGCTCCGGGATTCGGGGGTGGCAGGCTTCACTATAGCCACGCCCCGTCACATCGCCGTTAGGTGGATGCAAACTTTGAGGGTACGGTCTCGACCACTTAGTGGGAGCCGGCCTCTTGGAGTCGGCCTTCTCGCGGCCGGCCCTCCCGTGGCTTTCTTCGTGAGGGATAAAGTCGGGCCGCCTTCCGATAGCCGGCCTGGGTGACAGCCAGCAAGGGGAAGGCGGCCCCACGTCTTGGATTCTTGAGAGCCGGACGGGCTCGTAATTTTTTCACAAGGGCTAGGGGAAGCCGGCTAGGCTACCCATGGCTATTTACTCCGATAGTAGTCCCCGAAGCTGATCGAGCTTCGAGGCGGACAGAGGGATGAGAAGCTTGGTCAGCTTCCTACCCTAAGGAGCCAGCTTTGCTGGTGTATGCCGATTTCGGAGAGCTCCGTGTCTTGCAGGTGGGAACGTGGTCGACCCGCGAGCTGACCGCGGGCCTTCCCGCATGCCACGTGGCAGTGAAACCCTGCCAGTGCACGCGCGCGATGAGACTCCGCCGCAGGCCCGGGCCCGCCACTCCTAGGCCTCGGCCCGAGCATTGATCTTTTGCGGCCCATGCGGACCGCTCGCCTTCCCGTGGCGATTTTATTATGCCATTAGGGCGCAATAATCGTGGGACGTGGGGGAGTGGGCACAGTCGATCCCCACGTTCCCCCACGCCACGCCTCCTCGGCTCCGCCACGCGAGCCTATAAGTAGGGGGAGGAGGGGGAGAGACAGAGGTTCACATGCTCTCCCTCACTCCGCCCCTCCTCATCTTCCATCTTCTTCTTGCTGCCGCCGCAGCCTCCCATCGCAGCGCCGCTGCGCCGCCACATCGTCTTGTTCCCATGGCGCTGTCAAGTTCGTGGGATGGCTCCAACGTCCATGAGGACCATGTTGAGTTCCTCCGCCGGACGCGGCGCCTGCCCGACGCCAACTTCGTGCGGGTCCGCCTGGCGCCGGAGAGGGAGATTTCGCCGGCACCGGAGGAGGGCGAGCGGGTTATCTTCCGCTCGCACTGCCTGCGCGGCTTCGGCCTTCCGGCGAGCGGGTTCCTCCGTTCCTTCCTCGAATTCTACAAACTTCAGCCACATCACCTCACGCCCAACACGGTGATGCTGTTGTCGGCCTTCGTCTCTCTTCGCGAAGGTTTCTTGGGGGTGCTCCCCACGCTTGAGCTTTGGGGGGAATTCTTCCAGAGCAAACTCGGCACCGTCGTCGCGGGCGTGCCCGCCCCCTGCGGGGCCTACATCGCCATGAGGCGGTCGGGCGAGAACAACCCGTTCCCGCCCATCCCGCTGATCCAGTCGGTGAAGATCTGGCAGAAGTCGTACTTCTATGTGAAGAATGTCGCCCAGCAAGGTGACCACGTGAACCTGCCGGCTTACGTAGCCGGCCCGCCGGCTGGGAGGCAACCCTCATGGAGCTTCCGGTCCAGGTCATTGTCTCAGGCCGGGAACGCAGCCGTCTCCCGGCTTCGGGTCATGATCCAGTCGGAAGGCCTGACCGAAGCCGACTTGGTGGCCGCCTTCGTGGAGCGCCGGGTACTTCCTCTCCAAAGCCGGCCCCACATGATGTGTCAGATGAGCGGCCGCTTCGACCCAAGCCGGCTAAGCACCAAGGAGATGCCTCATTCAGAGGTGTCGTACATGGTGAATTACATCTCCAACTGCAAGCTCGCCGAGGACTGGCGATACGGCAAGGCGTCGTATTCTCGCGCCAACCCTCCGCCCGTGGTAAGTTTTTCCTCTTTTTTTTGTTGGTAGCCGGCCTCATGACAGCCGGCTTCTAATTAGTCGGTTCTCCCTTAGCAGAACCCTCTCCTTCCGCCGACGACCGGGGCCGCAGGGATAGAGCGCCAGTACGTCCCCGACCGCATGGTGGACGACGCCGACGACCCGGACTTGGGAGCGGCCGCCATGGAAGACGCCATCGTGGGGGACAACGACGAGCCCATAGATGGGGGCTCACGCCGGCTTCGAGGACTGGCCGGATGATGCCGAGGTCGAAGTCGCCCCGCGCCGCCAGCCGGCGCCTGATCATCAAGGCGCGGCTCGTCCGCCGCGCCGGCTGTAGCGGCGGCGCCAGAAGCGCCGGGCCGCGTCAATCCCTCTTCGGCAGCCGGCCGAAGAAGTCCAAGGCTTCCACCGCGGCGACCAAGCGAGATGAGGCAGCCACAGGCGATCTCAGCGTAAGTCATCGAATGCTTGGACGCATACTTTTCATTGTTCTCTTCGATTGAACACTCTTCCTAACCTTTCCTTACTCGCCGGACAGGGCGCCGCTTTCACTTGAGCGGGGTCCGGGCGGCTCCGTAGTCGGGCCGACTGGAGGGTCTTCATGCTCCCGCCGCGTGGACCCCCGCACCGACCTCAGGGAGGCCACGGAGCGGAACACCCGTGAGGCGCGGGAGGAGCGGGAGGCGGCGGAGCAAGCGGCCGACCAGGCGGCGAAGGAGCAGGCCGACGCGGCAGCCAAGGCCCAGGCAGAGGCGGCGACCGCGGAGACGGAGGCGGAGGTTTCGCATAACCAGCCTCCGTTGCTCGCCATTCCCCTCCGTGCCGTGGCCCCCAACATCCCATTGCCCTTGGCGGAGGAAGTCGGCCAAGACCCGCCACTGATGGAGAGGAGGGAGGACTCCGTGGTCTTCATGGAGAGGGCGCCGCCGGCAGCGCCAACCGGAGCGGGCCAAGGCAGCCAATCGGCAGCGGCGCCAGAGGAGCCGGTCAGGGGCGAGCCGGAGGTCGGAGCCGACCTCGAGGTGCAGCCGGTAACGCACCGGCGCGCAGGGGAAGGCACCGCTGCGCCGGAGCCGCCCCGAGTTGTGGGCACCGGCCGGACGGTGGAGGCCCTGGAGGCGGCCAGCACCGCCACGTTCGAGTGGACTATCAGCGGGGGGACGGGCGAGATGAACGTGGCGGCCCAAGAGGTCCGGAGCCGGCTTCAAGCTCAGGCCGCCTTGCTGCAGCAGTACACCCAGGAGTTCCTTCTGACGTGGGCCGCCATCCGGGTGAGTCTTCTATCCTTAGTTGCTTTGTTCTCTTGATTTCTTCCGTGGGGGCGCGTCAGCGCACCTACTGGGTGTAGTCCCCGAGATTCGGGCCGACTGCTGAGCAGTCGGGTCGGATCTTCCTTGACGATTATCTTATTCTCGCCTCCTTTCTGATCTTCCAGGAGTATCATAACTCCCGTGCTGCCGCCTTCAACTCCCAGGCTCAGGAGTTGGGTCGGAAAACCGAAGACCTGGTCAACAGCCGAAGTGAGTACTTGATCTTGTTTATCTCCTGTGGGGGCGCGTCAGTGCACCCACTGGGTGTAGTCCCCGAGATTCAGGCCGACTGCTGAGCAGTCGGGTCGGATCTTCCCTGACAACTTTTTCCTCATTGGTTTTTTCTTTTGTCTTTCGTGCTTGCAGGGGCCAATGCTGACTTGAGGGGGCAGCTCAGCGAGGCGCAGGCCGCCCTTCGCACCAAGGAAAACGAGCACGCCGCCTTAGTCCTGGAGCGTGACCGCCTGGCCAAGAAGATGGCTGACCAGGAGGAGAGCCACAAGGCGGCCCTGAAGAAAGCGCAGGATAGCAAAGCCGCCCTGAAGGCCGAGTTCGAGACTGAGGCGGCGGGCTGGGCTGAGACCCGGCAAGCGCTAGATGAAGGCTTCGGCCGTATCGACGACTTGATCGACGGTAAGCCGCCTTCCTCGCTCCTTGCCTGCCCCTGGCCGCCTGATTTTTGTTCTGACTTGTGCTGCTTTTTACTCTTTGTGCAAACTACTTTCCCGGCTACTCCGTCTTCACCGCCCAAACCATCGAGGCCCGTCGCGAAGCGCGCCGTCAGGCAGGGGCCGACATCGCGCCGGACGCGAATCGGACGCTTGAGGAGCAGCTCTTGGCGGTCCAAGCGCGGCTGCAGCCGGCTCAACGTATGCTCCGCCGCCTTCAACGTGCCGGAGCGCAGGTGTTGGCCGCCCTCTGGCCCGGCGAGACGATTCCCCGCACCCCGAGCCGGACTGCCGACTGGCTGGAGGTTGCAGTCGGCCGCTTTGAAGCTTTGAAGGCGTCGGCGGCCCGGCTTGGAGCCGGGCGGGCATTGGAGTTCGTCCGAGCTTGGTACCCAGGGCTGAACCTGGACCAGTTGTGCACCTGGCGGCTGGAGGCCGACACAGAGCTGGAGGAGGTGCGGCCGGCTATCGCTCAGTGTGCTTCGATGATCGCCGAGTGCACCGACATCAGCGTTTTTGCACCTGAAATCAATGATGACGGCGTTGCCCAGCCGGAGGAGTGGTTCGGGCTGAACCCGGCGGTGGGCGAGGACTCGGCAGAGGAGATCGCCTCCAGCGACAAAGGCGAAGACGACGAAGAAGAGGAAGGTGAAGACGTCGAGCCGGCCGGTGGAACAACCGGCCTGCCTCAGGCTGACCGTGCCTCCAGCAACGAGGCGCGCGCAAGCGCCCCTTCTGCGGGAGGCGGTGATCATGCCGAGGTTCGCCAGCCGGCCACTCCTCCAGCCGGCACTGGCGTCTCCACCGACCTGCCTGGCTCGTTAGTCGCTCCACCGGCTTAATCAGCCGTCCTTGTTTTTTCATGTTTCTTGCCTTCTGAACAATTTTATTAAGCTTTCGCAGTTCCACCCACTGGGGTGTATCCAAACTATGTTGAATGCTAGCCTCTCGGAGGTCTTTTATGTAAATATTATTGTGTCCATGTTTGGTTTCCATTCACGTATGCTTTTTATCCTTAGGCTTTTTCCTTTGCCGCCTTCCCTCTATGGGGAGGCAAGTACTCGAGCTTTCTTGGATTGAAGTGAAGTGAATGGAAATCGGCCAGCCGGCTACTCTAGTAGCCGGTCGGTGGTAGGAGGCAAACCGGCTTTCGTTATATTAGTCCGTTAGTCCCTAGCCATTTTTCGTGTGGGCATCCTTTCCTGCTTTGAACTCTTGTCAGTCGGATAGCCGGTTCTTCGAACTGCTACTTTTGGCAAGAGTTAAGCTTGGGTGTCGGCACACTACTCGTCTGACCGCGGGTAGGACTTCTAATATAACTCCAGTCGGCCAGTCTCCGGGCCGACTAGTCGAACCCGGTGCCGGACGGAACAAGTAAATGAAATGACAAGGTCATAATCATGATACTCTTCATTCATAGATAAAAGATGGCCGTCCCTGAGCTCTCCTCAGGGGGCCTATTGTCCCATACTTAGTACAAAAGTTAGCGTGATACATACTGTATTTCAACTGTAAAATATTTGGAGGAGGTTGGCATTCCATGGTCGTTCCGACTCCTTGCCGGAGTCGTCTCTCTTGCGTGCCTTGGGCTTCTGTGCGTCGATTAGGTAGTAGGAGTCTTTGCCTAAAGCTCTGCTAATGACGAAGGGGCCCTCCCAAGGGGCCGAGAGCTTGTGCTGGCCGGCTGTTTGCTCGATCAGCCAGAGCACAAGGTCGCCCTCTTGGAAGGATCTTGGCCTGACCTTCCAACTGTGGTAGCGGCGCAAACCCTGCTGGTAGATGGCAGACCGGCTGAGGGCTAACAGCCAGCCTTCTTCCAGCAGGTCGACGCCGTCTTCTCGTGTTTCCTTGGCCTCCGCCTCTGTGTACATGGTTACCCGGGGCGAGTCGAACTCGATGTCGGTTGGGATGATCGCCTCGGCACCGTACACGAGGAAGAAAGGAGTGAAGCCGGTTGACTTGTTTGGAGTAGTGCGCAGACTCCAGAGGACAGCCGACAGCTCGTCGAGCCAACAGCCGGCTAAACGCTCTAGTGGTACGACCAGTCGGGGCTTGATGCTGGAAAGGATGAGGCCGTTGGCTCGCTCGACCTGGCCGTTTGACTGCGGGTGGGCAACGGACACTAAGTCCAGCCGGATATCTTGCGTTGCGCAGAAACGTGCCAAGGCTCCCTTGGCAAAATTCGTGCCATTGTCGGTGATGATGTTGTGTGGCACGCCGTACCGAGTTGTTATATCTGCGATGAATGTCACGGCAGTCGGCCCATTCAGCTTCTTGATCGGCTTTGCCTCAATCCACTTGGTGAATTTGTCCACGGCAACGAGCAAATGTGCATGCTGCCGTGCGCTGTCTTGAATGGGTCCACCATGTCCAGTCCCCAAACGGCGAAGGGCCAGGTGAGGGGAATGGTCTTGAGTGCCGAAGCCGGCATGTGTTGCTTGGAGCTGAAGAGTTGGCACCCTTTGCAATGTTTAACCAATTCTTTGGCGTCATCCAAAGCAGTCAGCCAAAAGAAACCATGGCGGAAAGCTTTGGCGACGAGTGATCTTGAGGCCGCATGGTGGCCGCATTCTCCTTGGTGGATGTCTCTGAGGATTGCAATGCCCTTCTCTTGCTCGACGCATTGTTGGAGGACTCTAGTGACACTGCGCTTGACGAGCTCTCTGTTGATGATTGTGTATGCTCCGGCTCGGTGTTGGACTTGTCTTGCCTCTATTTCGTCAGCCGGCAGATCTTGGTTTATTAGGAAGTTGAGGATGGACTGAGCCCATGATGGAGCCGCGACTTCTCCTATTGCCAATGTGGCTACTGCCACCAGGGTGGGCGGGTTGGGTGGTGAAATGCTGGAGTCGGCCGCTGGCTGTTGTGTTGGTGCAGTCCCCGGGCCGACTACTGCAGTCCCTGAGCCGGGTGTGGCAGTCCCCGGATCGGGCGTAACTGCGGAAGTCCCCGAGCCGGCTACCGAAGTCCCCGGGCCGACTGCTGAAGTCCCCGGGTCACCTGCTTGGTTCTTCGAGCCGGACCCGACCGCGTCGGGGTCAGGCGGCACGAAGATAGAATCGGACTCTGGAGACGGCTTGATGGACGGCTTGAGGAGGCATTGTAGAGCGACACCGGTTGGTATTGCTTGCCGAGTGGAGCCTATTCGAGCCGGGGCATCGGCCGGCTCGTTGTCGGCTCGCGGTACGTGGAGGAACTCTCATCCTTCAAAGTATCCACTGATTTGCTGAACAAGGAAGCGGTAGCTTGCCATATTTGCGTCCTTGGCGTCCCAGTCGCCGGATGATTGCTGGACCACCAAGTCCGAGTCACCATAACATAGGATCCGACGAATGCCGAGTTCTTTGGCAAGCCGAAGCCCGTGTATGAGCGCCTCGTACTCGGCTACATTGTTGGAAGCGGCAAAGTGAATCTGCAGTGTGTATCTGAGCTTGTCGCCATTGGGAGAGGTAAGGACGACGCTGGCTCCCAAGCCGGTGCGCATCTTGGACCCGTCGAAGTGCATGCGCCAATGGGTGGAGTCGGGAGCCGGTGGCAGGTACTGGGTCTCGGCCCAGTCGACGAGGAAGTCGGCCAGTGCTTGGGACTTGATGGCGGTGCGGGGCTGGTAGAAGATCGTGTAAGGGGCCAGCTCGATGGCCCATTTCGCCACCCGGCCGGATGCATCCCGGCTGCCTATGATCTCGGCCAGCGGGGCGGTGCATACGACCGTGACGGGATGCTCTTGAAAGTAGGGCTTCAGCTTCTTGGCGGTGAAGTATACGCCGTAACACATCTTCTGGTAGTGTGGGTAGTTCTGCTTCGAGGCGAACAGTACCTCGCTCAAATAGTACACTGGCCTCTGGACCGGCTGGGCTCGGCCCTCTTCTGGGTGTTGGACTAAGATGACGGTGCTGACCACCCGGATGGTTGCGGCAATGTAGAGGAGCATGGGCTCTTTCTCAGTCGGCACCGCTAGGACAGGCGGCGTGGCCAGCATCTTCTTCAGCTCATGAAAGGCTTGGTCGGCCTGGTCATTCCACTCGAAGTGAGTGGTCTTCTTCATGAGGCGGTAGAGGGGGAGAGCTTTCTCTCCGAGCCGGCTGATGAAGCGGTTCAGGGAGGCCAAGCATCCGGTGAACTTCTGGATGTCTCGAAGCTTGGTGGGAATCGCCATTCTCTCGATGGCCTTGATCTTCACTGGGTTGCATTCGATGCCGCGTTCGGAGACCAAGAAGCCTAGGAGCTGGCCGGCTGGCACTCCGAACACGCATTTCTCGGGGTTGAGCTTGATTTGGAACCGGCGTAGGTTCTCAAATGTTTCTTTGAGGTCTTCCAACAAGGTGCCGCGCTTCTCCGTCTTCACCACAATGTCGTCTATGTAGACGTGAGCATTTCTGCCGAGTTGCTTGAGGAGGCACTTCTGCATGCAACGCTGAAAAGTGGCACCGGCATTTCTCAAGCCGAATGTCATAGTCAGGTAGCAGAAGGCTCCGAATGGCGTGATGAAGGCGGTCTTCAGGCGGTCAGCCGGATCTAACTTTATCTGGTGGTATCCTAAGTAAGCATCCAAGAAACTCAACAGCTCGCATCCGGTCGTGGAGTCTATCACTTGGTCAATCCTCGGTAGGGCAAAGGGATCTTTAGGGCAGGCCTTGTTGAGGCTTGTGTAGTCTATACACATGCGCCACTTGTTGTTCTTCTTTAGCATGAGGACCGGGTTGGCGAGCCACTCTGGAAAGAAAACTTCCATAATGAAGCCGGCTGCCAGAAGCCGGGCTATCTCTTCCCCTACAATCCTTCTCTTTTCCTCCAATAGTCGGCGGAGGAGCTGTTTGACTGGTTTTGCGTCTTCTCAGACGTGTAGTTTGTGCTCGGCGAATTCCTTTGGAACACCCGGCATGTCCTTGGGGGACCATGCAAAGATGTCCCGATTCTCATGGAGGAAATCGGCGAGCTCACCTTCCTATTTGCTGTTCAGGCTTGCCCCGATGACGGGAAACCTCTCGGGGTGCTCGGGGTCAAGGGGTATCTTCTTTGTTTCTTTGGCCGGCTGGAAAGATCCTTGGGCATCATACTCCTTGGGATCGGGGGACAGGTTCGGCTGCTTGCCGGCCATGGCCACGACCCGGTCCAACATCTTCTTCTCTTCGGCAATCACAAGGGACTCGGCCAGCCGGCTGCTGGCGGCAGCGCACTCGGAGGACTTCTTGTAATCGCCGGCTATGGTGATGACGCCCTTGGGACTCGGATCTTCATCTTGAGGTATGCATAGTGGGGAACTGCCATGAACCTGGCCAAGGCGGGTTGGCCAAGCAACGCATGGTAGGGTCTCTCCAGGTCCACCACTTCAAACCAGATCGCTTCCCGGCGGAAATGCTCCTTGTCCCCAAAGAGTACATCAATCTTGATCTTGCCAATGGGGGCGCAGGACAAGCCGGGTACGATGCCATGGAACACTATCCGAGTAGGCATGAGTTGCTTCGTCTTGACATTTAGCTTCTCCAGGGTGTCATGGTACAGGATGTTGATGCTGCTCCCGCCGTTTATCAACACACGGGAGAAACGGGCGGCGCGTCTGTCCGTCGCGAGGGTGGCTTCCAGGACCAACGCATAAGAGCCGGGAGACGGCATCACCTCTGGGTGGTCGGCCCGGCTCCAGCTGATAGGTTTTTCTGACCAATGCATGTGTCCGGCGGGGTTGGCAGCGACCACGCTGACTTCCTGGTGCTCTCAGCGTTTGCCGCGCCGGTCTTTGGGCTGGCTTGTAAATACGATGTAGGTCGCATGCTTGTCGGGGAACTCATCGTGCACGGCTCCGACTGCGGGCCGAGCGGCCGGCGGCGGCAGAGCCGGAGGCGGCGGGCCGGTAGGCGGAGGCGGCGCGAGCCCTTCACCTTTGGAGATTCGGGTGAGCCAATGGCACTTCCGGGTTGTGTGGTTGGACGGCTTCGAGCCACTGTGGAATTTGCACGGGGCGTCGAGAGTTTGCTCATAGGAGAAGGCCGGCTGCCAAGCCGCCCGGCCGCCCTTGGGTTTCTTGGGCGCGGGCCGCCCTTCAGGCGGCGCATCTTCGACTGTGGCTACCTGCCGACTGGCGGGAGGCGGCGCAGGGCCCTTGCACTTGTGATCGTTCGGGTGTGGGCGTCGGCCAGAATCCCCTGCCGGCGTCTTGGGCGCTGGGTTGAGTACTTTCCCGGACGCGTCTACCCGGAGCTCAGTCTTCATCGAAGAGTCGGCGGTGGCGTATTTGTCCGCTATGTCCAGAGGCTCGTCGGGGGTAGTCGGCTCGTCACAGAGGAGCTTGTGCATGAGGAGGGTGCCTTCTCGGCACCCGGCAGTGAAGTATTCTATGGCTTGCACCTCGTGCACCCGCTCGCAAGAGTTGCGGAGCTCGGCCCAACGCATGAGGTAGTCGCGAGTGGACTCGGCTGGGCCTTGCACGCACAAGGAGAGCTGTCTGGGCTTGGGAGCCCGCTTGTAGGTGCTGGTGAAGTTGTAGATGAAAGCTTCAGTGAAATCTAGCCAGCTATTGATGCTGAAGGGCTTGAGGCTGTTGAGCCAGGTCCGCGCCGTGCCTTGCAGCATGAGGGGCACGTACTTCACGGCAACGCGCCTGTTGCCGCTGGCTATGCTAACCGCCATGGAGTAGTCGATCAACCAATCTTCCAGCTTCACGGAGCCGTTGTACATGGGCGTGTCTCTTGGGAGCGAGAACCCTTTGGGGAAAGGCTCGTCGCGGATGCGGGGGCCGAAACAGGGCGGGCCGACATCGTCTTCTTCTTCCAGCGCCAGGGATCGCGCTAGGCGGTCGATCCGATGGCGGGCGTCGTTCTCGCCGACTCCTTCACAGCGACTAGTCGGCCGCTGAGAGTCGGATGCGCCACAGGCGGCAGGGTGGGATATCTCTCTCCACGGGGCCGAGGCGGAAGCGGGTTGCTCCGCCATTCCATGGCTCGGGGATGGCCTTCCGCGTCTCGCTCGATGGAGATTCGGGTCCGGCTTCGGCTGGCAGCCGGCTCTTTCTCGCGCCGCGTGCGGGTGTTGCTCGTAGTCGGCGTCCGGGACGTCGCGCCGTGATCTCGGCGCGGGGGAGGACTTCCCGCGCGGGCGTCGGCTTCGTGCCGCCGTGCGGCCGCATCAATCAGCTGCTAGATGCGCCTGGTCATGTGGGGGAGTTCTTCGGCCTCCAATCCGTCCAACTTGTCTACGGCCGCCTGGGCGGCACGCAAGTTCTCGAGTGGAGTGGCATAGACCGGGTGGTCGACTCCCAGCGTGTCGGCGATGACAGCGCCGCGTTGCTTGACAACGCCTGTCCGGCTTGGCCGCTCGGGGCCGGCGTGCCGAAGGCGGTGCGTCCAGCTTCGCGCTGGTAGGCCTCAGTGAGGCGTCTCATGGAAGCCAGCCTCCAGCCCTCTGCGAGGAGAGCGAGGCGGCGTGCCTCCAGTGCTTCGTCGTCGGCATCAGCCGGGAGCGGGATGGACAAGTCGTGGACCGCCGCGTGCGGGGCGTCGTGGGTGCTCTCGTCAGCCGTGCCGCCGTGGCCGATGACCATCACCGCGGTGGTGACAGTGTCGCAGCCATCGGTCCGGGGAAGCGGGTCGTTGTAGATCGCGACGTTGGTGGGGAAGGTGTCGAGTGAGGCCGTGTCAGAGTCGACAGACATAGGGTCGGTGGAGCCAACCGACTCCAAATCCACAGTAGGCTCGCCGGAGACATGGAGCTGGCCGAGGAGGTTGGCGAGGTGGTCGGTGCCCGCATTGGAGGCGAGCTCGTCGGAGATGAGGGTTTCGTCGAGGAGATCGGCGAGGCTGCTCGCCGCGCAGATGCTGGTGACGCCTTGCAGCGCGTCGTGGCAAGCGCCATCGGGTGTGCCGGGCTGGCTACGCTCGCTGGGGAGGAAGAGGGTTCCCGTCCAGAACAGGTCTCCGGACGACGGTGCACCTGGCCCCACGGTGGGCGCCATATGTCGGGTGGTAGGTGCGACATATGCCAACGGGTGGCTTATCATTGTGGGAGCTAGTAAAACATCGCCGGTGCCTGGAAACGGGATGAGGCGAAGACATGCACGCCGGCGAATCTTACCCAGCTTCGGGGCTCTCCATGGAGATAACACCCCTACTGCTGCTCTGCGGGGTCTCCGCATGATCACTAGATGAACAAGTAGCTACACGATGCTCCTAGAGCTGTTTTGCGAGAGGAGGAAGAAGGGCACGGCTTGCTTGCTTCTTCTCCTTGTGTGGTGTCTTGGACTAGCTGGGATCAACCCTTTGCATGGGTGCCCTGGGGGGTTTATATAGGCCTACCCCCCGGGGGTACAATGGTAATCCGGCTGGGCGTGGGGCCCAGCCGTCTGTGACTACGCTCGCCGGCTTCTGCGCCGGCTGCTGGGGCTCGCCGACTGGTGGGTCCCGCCGGCTGCCGGCCCCTTGGTCGACAGGCAGGCCCCACTATCTAGGACCTTGTCGGCGGCTGGGTACTGTTGCTCAATCTTGGTGATGTGGGCTTCGTCGAGGTAGGCATGGCTACAGTGCCGTCGTCCGGCGGGCGATTGCTGTAGCCTCACCGCGTCTTGTCTCCTTAATGGGGCGTCTCCTTCGAGGGAGGTGGCAAGCCGGCTGCGGGGAGCCGGCTCTGTCTTGGGCCGACTGGGGGAGGCGTGGCCGCCTTCGGGTGTCTCTCTGCCCGAAGGGGCCCACCGCCCGTGGGCCGTACTGGTAGTCCATCGTGGATGACATCAGGGTCAACAGGGCAACAGTGCTGCGCTGGACGGGTCATGGCCACCCGTACGGCGCGCTGTGCCGGTCGTGCTCCGGGATTCGGGGGTGGCAGGCTTCACTGTAGCCACGCCCCGTCACATCGCCGTTAGGTGGATGCAAACTTTGAGGGTACGGTCTCGACCACTTAGTGGGAGCCGGCCTCTTGGAGTCAGCCTTCTCGCGGTCGGCTTCTCGAAGCCGGCCCTCCCGTGGCTTTCTTCGTGAGGGCTAAAGTCGGGCCGCCTTCCGATAGCCGGCCTGGGTGACAGCCAGCAAGGGGAAGGCGGCCCCACGTCTTGGATTCTTGAGAGCCGGACGGGCTCGTAATTTTTTCAGAAGGGCCAGGGGAAGCCGGCTAGGCTACCCATGGCTATTTACTCCGTGGAGATTTAGTGCTAGATATGTGTTAGTGTTAGATTGAGTGTTAGATTCAATTTAGTTTTAGTGCTAGAATATGTAGAAGGGGAATAAGAAGAAGAAGAATAAGAAGAAGAGGAGGGGAGAAGGGAGTAAGAGGAGGAGGGAGAAGAAGAAAGAAAAGAAGAGGAAGAGGAACCCTAAACCCTAGTTTTAGTCATAGTTTTACTTTATTTTTATTTTCAGTTTAGTTTTAGTTTTATTTTTAGTTTAGTTTATTTTAGATTAGTTTTAGTTTTTGTTCAGAAGAAGAAGAAGAGTAGAAGGAGGAGGAGGAGAGAGGAAGAGGAGGAGGGAGAAGAAGAAAGAAAAGAAGAAGAAGAAGAAGAAGAAGAAGAAGAAGAAGAAGAAGAAGAAGAAGAAGAAGAAGAAGAAGAAGAAGAAGAAGAAGAAGAAGAAGAAGAAGAAGAAGAAGAAGAAGAAGAAGAAGAAGAAGAAGAAGAAGAAGAAGAAGAAGAAGAAGGAAGAAAGAAGAGGAAGAGGAGGGAGGAAGAGGAGGAGAAGAAGAAGAAAAAAGAAGAAGAAGAAGAAGAAGAAGAAGAAGAAGAAGAAGAAGGAAGAAGAAGAAGAAGAAGAAGAAGAAGAAGAAGAAGAAGAAGAAGAAGAAGAAGAAGAAGAAGAAGAAGAAGAAGAAGAAGAAGAAGAAGAAAAGGAGGAGAGGGGGAGAAGAAGAAGAGGGAAAGGGAAAGGAAGAAGAAGAAGAGGAGGAGAAAAAGAAGAAGAAAAAAGAAGGAGAAGAAGAAGAAGAAGAAGAAGAAGAAGAAGAAGAAGAAAAGAGGAGAGGGGGAGAAGAACAAGAGAGAAAGGGAAAGGAAGAAGAAGAAGAAGAAGAAGAAGAAGAGGAGGAGGAGAAAAAGAAGAAGAAAAAGAAGAAGAAGAAGAAGAAGAAGAAGAAGAAGAAGAAGAAGGAAAAGAAGAAGAAGATGATGAAGAAGAAGAAAATGAAAAAGAGGAAAAATATGAAAAACAAGAAGAGGGGAAGAAGAAGAAGATGAAGAAGAAGAAGAAAATGAAAAAGAGGAAAAAGATGAAAAACAAGAAGAGGGGAAGAAGAAGAAAAAGACATGTTTTTATACTTTCTTATTTAGGGTTCCGCCATGTTTTGCAGTTTCTTTCTTTTCTTTAGTTGAATGTTTTTATACTGCTAGCTAGTTGCCTAGTTTGCTGACCGAAAGAAGTTAAAATAGTTATTATATGAAATTCAACTAAAGTCAACATTTCTGACGACTAGTGCTACTAATAAATTCAACTAGAGCCATCATATATGTCCACACATGCATTGTTTTTTGAATGACCAATGATAACTTGGTGTAGTTGATTATCTTTTGCTCAAAATTTCTTATGTTATAATGTTGTAAGGGTACTAATTGGTCTCTTCTACTGCTTATCAGAGATGGGGGGAAGCCGCCACCGCAGACTCCACTCTGCCACACCGGAGTACGAGTTGGATGCTTTTGAGTTTTTCAATATCATACTTGGGACTTCAGTATCATCCACGAGGCAGGTATATCAAAGAAGAGATCTCCCCTTCAACCATCTCATTATGATAACTCTATTTTTTGCTACATCACTCATTGTCCTAAACTGCAGAGGCTGCATGACACTTATGAACATGCTGGGTGAAGGTCCGCCAAATAATTGTGAAGCTGCTACAGGCCGGCAGCGGGTTTCGTAGGCTGTGGGACGTGGAGTTGGTGATCAGGGAGGGCCACATGTACCTGTGTCGTGGATGGGAGAAGTTCTACCATGCCTACGACCCGCGGCAAGGGTACTTCCCTCTCTTCAGGTACGACGACGACGCCACCATGCTCATTGTGAAGGTGTTCAACAAGACTATGTGTCACATGCGCTACGCTGACGACGATGATGCCTATACGTTCTGCCTCTTCTTATTCCTCTACATTTGGCTTTGTCTCGCATCAATTGTTAACGGTCATTGTTGCATTTGGACAGGCAATGGGAGCAGCAGCAGCGACACTAGCTAGAGCCAAATCAGCAGCGATTCTGGCTGTAGCAAAAGCAACAGCGATTCTAACTGTAGCAAAAGCAACAGCGATTCTGGCTGCAGCAAAGAAAACAAGGAGGATGATCCAGACTGGAGTGGGGAAGAAGAGGAGCAGAGTGGGCATCAGACTCAGGATGACCTAGCGATGGTGGTGGCTGACCAAGGGCAAGAGATGGTGGTGGTTGACCATGGGCAAGAGATGGTGGTGGCTGAGGATGACCTAGCGATGGTCGTGCCTGTCGTGCCTGAAGATGGCCTCGCGATGGTGGTGGTGCCTGACAATGACCTCGCGCCGGTGGTGGCGCCGGCGATCCCACAGCTGGGCGACATGACCACGCCAATTGCCATAGAAGACTACATGCCACTGCCTCCACCGCCTCACCGCTCTTGGCGCATCAGGCTGAGGAAGGAGAAGGAGAAGAACAATGAGAACTGAACTATGTCAGGTCTGTCAGATCTCCAAAATGATCTATATATACTTAGCTTTGTTTCCTCCGTAATGATAGTTAGATCTAAGTTAGCTCTAATATGCTTAGTTACCTATGTTAGCTCTAATATGCTAAGTTATCTCTACTATGCTTAGTTTCCTATAGGTTAGCTCCAAAATTACTTATGTTAGCACAAAATGACCAAGTGTACATAATAAGCTTATAGTATTCTTCTTCTTCTACTACTTCTTCTTCTTCTCCAAAATGACATAAGTTAGCTCTAAGTTAGCTCTAATATGCTTAGTTCACTTAAAGATGGCATAATTAGCTAGGTTGGCTCCATTTTACCTAAGTTGGCTCTAATATGCTAAGTTATCTCTAATATGCTTAGTTTCCTATAGGTTAGCTCCAAAATTACTTATGTTAGCACAAAATGACCAAGTTTACATAATAAGCTTATAGTCTTGTTCTTCTTCTTATTCTTCTTGTTCTCCAAAATGACATAACTTAGCTCTAAGTTAGCTCTAATATCCTTAGTTTCCTATAGGTTAACTCCAAAATTACTTATGTTAGCACAAAATGACCAAGTTTACATAATAAGTATGCTTACTTCTTATAGTCTTCTTCTTCTTCTTCTAACATCTTTTTTATCATTTTGCAGATTTGATTTAATTCACGGAAGCTTGCATTGATGGAGTGCTTCTTCTCCATTTGTGCTTTTATTTTGTATCAATGAACTTGCATGGTTGGAACTTGTTATATGGATGGATAACGGTGTTGGATGAATGTGAAACTTTTGTAATATGTAAGGATGGAACTATATATGTGTTGGTTATGTATGTATATATGATGAAACTTGTGTGTTGGATATGCTTGTTGTGTATATATCTATATCTGTGAATTGCTGTCAAATTAAATGAATCAAATTAAAAACAGGGCTGTACAGGCTCTTTGTTGTCAGCTAGCTAACGGCAAACACGCCATGTGGCAGCTACCTGTGATTCCTGGGACCGGCATGTTTGAGCACTTTGCCGTCAGCCAGCGGACGGCAAAGACCTTAGCCTCTTTGCCGTCCGCTGGCTGACGGCAAAGCACACCGTTAACCCCTAATGTCTCTCACCCCACCTCACTGTCTTCCACGATCTTTGTCGTCTGCTGGCCACCAACGGTGGACGACACAACCCTTTGTCGTCCGTTTCCAGGAAGCGGACGACAAAGAAGGCCTTTGCTGGGTCGTGTTCAGACGGACAGTTTACCGTCTGCTGGCGGACGGCAAAGACATTTTCCGCCCGCCATGGCAGATGGCAAAGAAGTCGATTCTAGTAGTGTGACACTCATATTTTCTCTATCTTCTACCGAGGTCGGGCATTGAGCCGTGCTCAATTTCACACCTTGCAATACATGCAAGAACCCCTTCTTGGACTGATCCATATTGAACTTCTTCAATATCTTGTCAAGGTATGTGCTTTGTGAAAGACCAATGAGGCGTCTCGATCTATCTTTATAGATCTTGATGCCTAATATGTAAGCAGCTTCTCCAAGGTCCTTCATTGAAAATCTCTTATTCAAGTAGGCCTTTATGCTTTCCAAAAGTTCTATATCATTTCCCATCAATAGTATGTCATCCACATATAATATGAGAAATGCTACAGAGCTCCCACTCACTTTCTTGTAAACACAGGCTTCTCCATAAGTTTGCGTAAACCCAAACGCTTTGATCATCTCATCAAAGAAAATGTTCCAACTCCGAGATGCTTGCACCAGCCCATAGATTGAGCGCTGGAGCTTGCATACCTTGTCAGCATTCTTAGGGTCGACAAAACCTTCTGGCTGCATCATATACAATTCTTCCTTAAGGAAACCATTAAGGAATGCCGTTTTGACGTCCATTTGCCATATCTCATAATCATAGAATGTGGCAATTGCTAACATGATTCGGAGGGAATTCAACTTCGCTACGGGTGAGAAGGTCTCATCATAGTCAACCCCTTGAACTTGTCGATAACCCTTAGTGACAAGACGAGCCTTATAGATGGTCACATTACCATCCGCGTTAGTCTTCTTCTTAAAGATCCATTTATTTTATATGGCTTGCCGATCATCGGGCAAGTCTGTTAAAGTCCATACTTCGTTTTCATACATGGATCCTATCTCGGATTTCATGGCTTCAAGCCATTTGTTGGAATCCGGGCCCGCCATCGCTTCTTCATAGTTTGAAGGTTCACCGTTGTCTAACAACATGATTTCCAGGACAGGGTTGCCGTACCACTCTGATGCGGAACGTGTCCTCGTGGACCTATGAAGTTCAGTAGCAACTTGATCCGAATTTTCATGATCATCATCATTAACTTCCTCTCTAGTCAGTGAAGGCACCACAGAAACATCTTCCCGAGCTGCGCTACTTTCCGGTTCAAGACGCAGTACCTCATCAAGTTCTACTTTCCTCCCACTTACTTCTTTTGAGAGAAACTCTTTCTCTAGAAAGGATCCATTCTTGGCAACAAAGATCTTGCCTTCGGATCTGAGGTAGAAGGTATGCCCGATAGTTTCCTTAGGGTATCCTATGAAGACGCATTTTTCCGACTTGGGTTCGAGCTTTTCAGGTTGAAGTTTCTTGAAATAAGCATCACATCCCCAAACTTTCAGAAATGACAGCTTAGGTTTATTTCCAAACCATAATTCATACGGTTTCATCTCAATGGATTTTGACGGAGCCCTATTTAAAGTGAATGTGGCAGTCTCTAAAGCATAACCCCAAAATGATAGCGGTAGATTGGTAAGAGACATCATAGATCGCACCATATCCAATAGAGTGCGATTACAACGTTCGGTCACACCATTTCGCTGAGGTGTTCCAGGCGGCGTGAGTTGTGAAACAATTCCACTTTTCCTTAAGTGCGTGCCAAACTTGTGACTCAAGTATTCTCCTCCACGATCTGATCGTAAGAACTATATTTTCCTGTCATGTTGATTCTCTACCTCACTCTGAAATTCCTTGAACTTTTCAAAGGTCTCAGACTTGTGTTTCATTAAGTAGACATACCCATATCTACTTAAGTCATCAGTGAGGGTGAGAACATAACGATAGCCACTGTGAGCCTCAACGCTCATTGGACCGCACACATCAGTATTTATGATTTCCAATAAGTTGGTTGCTTGCTCCATTGTTCCGAAGAACGGAGTCTTGGTCATTTTGCCCATGAGGCATGGTTCGCACGTGTCAAATGATTCATAATCAAGAGACTCCAAAAGTCCATATGCATGGAGTTTCTTCATGCGTTTGACACCAATGTGACCAAGGCGGCAGTGCCACAAGTATGTGGAACTATCATTATCAACCTTAAGTCTTTTGGCATTCACACTATGAATATGTGTAACATCATGTTTGAGATTAAACAAAAATAAACCATTGACCAGCGGGGCATGACCATAAAACATATCTCTCATATAAATAGAACAACCATTATTCTCGGATTTAAATGAGTAGAGATCTCGCATTAAATGAGATCTAGATACAATGTTGATGCTCAAAGCTGGTACTAAATAACAATTATTGAGGTTTAAAACTAATCCCGTAGGTAGATGTAGAGGGAGCGTGCCAACGGCGATCGCATCGACCTTGGAACCATTCCCAACGCGCATTGTCACCTCGTCCTTTGCCGGTCTCCACTTATTCTGCAGCTCCTATTTTGAGGTACAAATATGAGATACCGCACCTGTATCAAATACCTAGGAGCTACTACCAGCGCTGTTAAGGTACACATCAATAACATGTATATCACATATATACCTTTGACGTTGCCGGACTTCTTATCTGCTAAGTACTTGGGGCAGTTCCGCTTCAAGTGACCATTTTCCTTACAATGAAAACACCGAGTCTCGGGCTTGGGTCCATTCTTTGGCTTCTTCCCGGTAACTGATTTACTGAGCAAGGCAACTCCCTTGCCGTCCTTCTTGAAGTTCTTCTTACCCTTGCCTTTCTTGAAACTAGTGGTTTTATTCACCATCAACACTTGGTGTTCCTTTTTGATTTCCACCTCCGCCGATTTCAGCATTGAATATAACTCAGGAATGGACTTCTCCATCCCTTGCATATTGTAGTTCATCACAAAGCTCTTGTAGCTAGGTGGAAGCGAATGGAGGATCCTGTCAATGATTGAGTCATCTGGAAGATTAACTCCCAGCTGAGACAAGCGGTTGTGCAACCCATACATTTTGAGTGTATGCTTGCTGATAGAACTGTTTTCCTCCATCTTACAACTGTAGAACTTGTCGGAGACTTCATATCTCTCGACCCGGTCATGATCTTGGAAAACCATTTTCAGCTCTTGGAACATCTCATATGCTCCATGCTGCTAAAAATGCTTTTGGAACCCCGGTTCTAAGCTATAAATCATGCCGCACCGAACCATGGAGTAATCATCACTACGTGACTGCCAGGCGTTCATAACGTCTTGAGTTGCTGGGAAAATGGGTGCGTCACCTAGCGGTGCTTCAAGGACATATGCTTTCTTGGCAGCTATGAGGATGATCCTGAAGTTACAGACCCAGTCCGTATAGTTGCTACCATCGTCTTTCAACTTGGTTTTCTCTAGGAACGCGTTGAAGTTGAGGGCAACATTAGCATGGGCCATTTGATCTACAAGACATATTGTAAAGATTTTTACACTAAGTTCATCTAATCAAATTATTTAATGAACTCCCACTCAGACAGACATCCCTGTAGTCATCCAAGTGATACATGATCCGAATCGACTAGGCCGTGTCCGATCATCACGTGAGACGGACTAGTCATCAACGATGAACATCTCCATGTTGATCGTATCTACAATACGACTCATGTTTGACCTTTCGGTCTCTTGTGTTCCGAGGCCATGTGTGTACATGCTAGGCTCGTCAAGTCAACCTAAGTGTTTTGCATGTGTAAATCTAGCTTACACCCATTGTATGCGAACGTTAGAATCTATTACACCCGATCATGACGTGGTGCTTCGAAACAACGAACCTTCGCAACGGTGCATAGTTAGGGGGAACACTTTCTTGAAATTTTAGTGAGGGATCATCTTATTTATGTTACCGTCGTTCTAAGAAAATAAGATGTAAACATGACAAACATCACATGCAAAACATAAAGTGACATGATATGGCCAATATCATCTTGCGCCTTCAATCTCCATCTTTGAGGCGCGGCATGAACACAATCGTCACCGGCATGACACCATGATCTCCATCATCATGACCTCCATCATCGTGTCTTCATGAAGTTGTCTCGCCAACTATTACTTCTACTACTATGGCTAATGGTTAGCAATAAAGTAAAGTAATTACATGGCATTTTCATTGACACGTAGGTCATACAATAAATTAAGATAACTCCTATGGCTCCGGCCGGTTATCATATTCATCGACATGCAAGTCGTGATTCCTATTACAGGAACATGATCAATCTCATACATCACATATATCATTCATCACATCCTTTTGGCTATATCACATCACATAGCATACCCTGCAAAAACAAGTTAGACGTCCTCTAATTGTTGTTGCATGTTTTACGTGGCTGCTATGGGTTTCTAGCAAGAACATTTCTTACCTATGCAAAACCACAACGGTGATATGCCAATTGCTATTTACCCTTCATAAGGACCCTTTTCATCGAATCTGATCCGATTAAAGTGGGAGAGACAGACACCTGCTAGCCACGCCTTATGCATCAAGTGCATGTCAGTCGGTGGAACAAATCTCATGTAAGTGTACGTATAAGGTCGGTCTGGGCCGCTTCATCCCACAATGCCGCCGAATCAAGATAAGACTAGTAACGGTAAGCAAATTGAACAAATCATTGCCCACAACTGCTTTGTGTTCTACTCGTGCATAGAATCTACCATAGACCTAGCTCATGATGCCACTGTTGGGGATCGAAGCAATAATTCAAAAAAAATTCCTACGTGTCACCAAGATCAATCTAGGAGATGCTAGCAACGAGAGAGAGGGAGTGCATCTTCATACCTTGAAGATCGCTAAGCGGAAGCGTTGCAAGAACATGGTTGGTGGAGTCGTACACGCAGCGATTCAGATCGCGGTCGATTCTGATCTAACCGCCGAACGACAGCTCCTCCGCGTCCAGTGTCGGTGTCAAAACCGGTGGATCTCGGGTAGGGGGTCCCGAACTGTGCGTCTAAGGCTGATGGTAACAGGAGGCGGGGGACACAATGTTTACCCAGGTTCGGGACCTCTCGATGGAGGTAACACCCTACTTCCTGCTTGATTGATCTTGATGATATGAGTATTACAAGAGTTGATCTACCACGAGATCGTAGAGGCTAAACCCTAGAAGCTAGCTTATGATTATGATTATTGTTGTCCTACGGACTAAACCCTCTGGTTTATATAGACACCGGAGGGGGCTAGGGTTACACAGAGTCGGTTATAGAGAAGGAGATCTACATATCTGAATCGCCAAGCTTGCCGTCCACGCAAAGGAGAGTCCCACCTGGACACGGGACGAAGTCTTCAATCTTGTATCTTCATAGTCCAACAGTCCGGCCAAAGTATATAGTCCGGCTGTCCGAGGACCCCCTAATCCAGGACTCCCTCAGTAGCCCCTGAACCAGGCTTCAATGACGATGAGTCTGGCGCGCAGATTGTCTTCGGCATTGCAAGGCGGGTTCCTTCCTCGAATACTCCATAGAAGATTTTGAACACAAGTATAATGTCCGGCTCTGCAAAACAAATTCCACATACCACCGTAGAGAGTATATTATTCCACAAATATAATCTGCTGACAACTTTTCATAACGTGACGTCCTGTCGTGGCCCGGTCATTATGAACCGTTTTTCCCTGCCTACCACTGCACGTGTTGCGAGACGGTTTTATTGGCACGTCTTGTCGAAGCGGAGATTGTCTTCCCATTATCATGGGATTCTCATCAATACGGATATGGGTAACCCAACCATGCCATCAATCGCGGCGCTTGGGGAATAAGCGATTTTATGGGGCAAGTAGGGATGCGCACAGTTTCTACCGCCTTTATGAAGGGACAAGGATTCCTCTTTTTCACCCATGCCTTCTTCTTCCCTCGCCCATACATTCTCGTGCACTTGAGCTCCAGTGACCAAGTTCTCATCTTCTCTACAAACCCATTCCGAACATGTCCGGAGTGGGATGCAAGTGGATTGTCTCCTCCGTTATAGAGCAGAACATTACGAAGCTCCGGGAAGCCAGATACCTGGCTGTAGACATCACGCACCGGCTCCCAGACGCAGGGCAGATCGTCCCTACTCCAGAACCCCATGAGAGGGTTGTATTCCTCACCCACTTCGTCCGCGGACTGGGATTTCCCCTCCACCCATTTGTTCGCGGGCTCATGTTTTACTACAGGCCGGACTTCCATGATCTGGCCCCCAATTTCATCCTCAACATCTCGGTGTTTATCGTCGTGTGCGAGGCCTTCCTCCGCATCAAGCCCCAGTTCGGCCTGTGGCTGAAGACCTTCAACGTGAAGCCGAAGGTGGTGGTCAGCCAGCAAGCGGAGTGCGGAGGCGCCATGGTGGGCAAAATGCCCAACGTCACCTGGCTCGAAGGCTCCTTTGTGGAGACCATGAAGGGGTGGCAATCGGGGTGGTTCTACATCACCGAGCCGCGCGACACCAACTGGGTGGCGGCCCCTCGAATTTCGATCCGGCATCCCCACGCGGCTCACCTCCTGGAAAGAGAAGGGCCTATCCTGCGGTTCATCGGGGGAGCTGACCGGACTCCAGAGTTGTGTTAAAAATATGATAAGCAAGAAAATCAAGCTTGTCAACGTGTTCTAGGTCATGCTCTTTCGCCGGATCCTTCCGTGTCAAAGACAGGCATTCAATATGTGGGAGTTCGACCCGGCCAAGCACCAGACGCCGCGAGCGCTTTTCGACACGACACACAAAGCCGTCTAGAAGGTGCTGTTCAAGGCCGCCGAGGTACCTCCTCCCCTTACCGATGATCGCGGACTCAGCGCAAAGCACCCTGCCAATCCGGTAAGATCTTTATATCTCATAAGATGTTCCTTTCCCTAGTTTAATCATGTGAGGGATCTGAGCCTCCACGCCATTTTAACAGGACTGGGTAGCGACAGCGGAGCAAATCAATTGTCCGGCCCCACTGCCCAAAGATCCAGCGAAGGCTCTCTTAACGGAGATGCTGGTTCCGGTGCCCTATGAGGCGCCGGAGAAGAAGGCCGCGGGGACCAGGAAGGGTCTCTGGCGCAAGGTTGTATCGGACTCGTCGTCCGAAAACACCGAGGCGCACTCCTCATATGAAAACGAGGAGGCGGAAGAGGAAAGTTCTCCCCCCCCCCCCCCCCAACCGGGGGGGGGCAAGAAAAGGAAGGCCACCCCATATGGGGAGGCCGAAGGGTCCAAGAAGGGGAGGACCCTCCTTCCGGACCACTCCACACCAACCGCTTACAGCGACAAGGAGTGGTTGCCCAGGGACAAGCCCCTGGCGAAGTCGCAAGTATCCGGATACTATAATAGTTCTGGTATGTTTTGTTTTATTGCTTCTTATCGTGTCAAACATGATCATGCAGTCCATCCAAAGCCCATATCGATGTATCCTCTTCGGATGAGTCTTTGGACCAGTCGGTGATGAACAGCGATTCACTCCCGACAGCCACCTCCCCCGGCCCACGGACGACATCAAGGTGTTGTCTCAAAGGGAACCGGTCCAAGGGGAGATAATTCTGGAGGCGCCCCGAGGCGACATCCCAGATGCCGGGTGCATGGGGAGTAAGACTCCCATGGGTTCTAATGACGGGGGCCACAGCAAGTTCGGCCCCCAGCCGGATACTGCGCCGGAACCTCCAGTGGTTTGGGATTCTGCCAGGCGACCCCTCGCTAAGGGGGGCGAGCCGTCTGTGTCGATGGCCTTTGTCCATCCAGAGGAATCGGACAACTTGCTGGAAGTGCTCCAGGGTGCTTCCATTGATGAAGACACCACACCACCATGAGTGCGGTGGTCGAGAAGGTTCGGTCCGCCAGAAGTAGATTGACCGAAGCCTGTGCCAGCCTCCTAACAGGCTTTGAGGTAACTAATCAAATTATGAGAAAATATCACAGCATAGACAGTAGCCCCTGATGTTCTGTTTGGTGTTCGCAAAGAAAGGCCGAACAGAGGATCAAATAACAATCACAGGAGTCTAATCAGAATATGTCTATGTGAATAAGCAGGCTTCGCTGCTGGCCGCTGCCGCTCGTACTGCGGGGGTCTCCGGACTGAAGCGGGACCTTGAGCGGTCTGAGGAAGAGCTCGGCCTTACAAAGAGGCAGATCGTAGAGAAAAAAGGTAAGTAATACCCCGTCTGTATATTGATAAAGAAAAAGGTGATTATTAGATGATATGATCATCATGAATTTTGCTAAGGACCACGACCGAAGTGGCGGCCCTGAAGAAGGCGCTGTCCGAGGCCGAAGGCAGAGCGGCCAAGGAGCGCATCGAGTGCGAGAAGCAAGAGGTCCTAGTCGGCGAGGTTCAGAAAGAGCTTTGGGATTTTGTCAAGAAATACGAGTCCTTGGAGTGTGACTCTAAGACACAGGGGTCCGAGCTTGCAAAGGCCCTCGAGAACGCACAAAATGCCAAGGCCGAAGCCCAAAAGGCCCTCCAGGAGATTCAGGCGGTCAAGAAGATAGCGGCGGGTAAGGCATTCATTATGCAAAGCAACCATGTGAAGGAGACTTTCCTTTTACTTACCCGAATTCAGAGCTCTCCAGGAGCGTTCGCAGATCTACCAAGCAGCGTATCCGATGCCGCGGAGTTCTACTGGGCCGAGGAAGGGAGCTCGACGGAAAAGTTGTTCTGGTCTCAATATACTGGGACCGAACATCCGATGCCCTTGAGCGACCAGCTGAAGCAACTAGTCAAGCTTCACAAGGCGGCCGAACTGGCCATGAAGGGTCTCATAGTCCGGTTGTGGCCTGGCGAGCCCCTGCCTGGCAGCTACTTCAGCCTAGTAAAGCGGCTTGTGAATGCCTGCCCACGGTTTGATTTCATAAAGTGGTCAGTCTGCATTGAAGGTGCGCGCAGGGCCTTTTCCCGTGCGAAAGTGCACTGGGCGAAGATGGACGCCGAAAAGCTGGTGAAGGAGGGGCCACCGGAGGGCAAGGAGCATCACCACCCCCGAAAAGTATTATGACATTCCTTAGCAGAGGAATGTTCTAAGCATGTAATATTTGAATGAATGTACTCATGTGATCCTGTAACATGAAAACGAGTTCATGTGCGCTATATAACTCTTGTCTATTTAAAATATTACCTTCTGTGCGGCCGTTTATAAAATCTGAGAGTTGGCCAGTCGTCGGCTTCTGCCCCCATGTAACTAGTACTGAGGTGCTCGGGATAAATCTTAAACACTCTTTATCCAAAAAAATTGGTCCTTTAAGGAGGTGTTTAGCGCAGCGAACAAGGCAATCGGACTATACAGCTTTATCACTCTCACTTAGCCATAGAAGTCTACAATTTTAAATTTTGGCAAAGCCCCTAGTATTCGGAAGGCCGAACTTGGGGCGCTATGTACCCCTAAATCTGACAAGGCCGATTCCTCGCCCAAAGCAGAAAATATCTTTAAGGATTTGAGACCTCTCGAACAGCGACCAGCTCTCGCCGCATCATGACAGTAAGTTTTTGGCTTTCTCTACTGAGGTGCTCGTCCGGAAGAACCGGGACACAATCGCAGTAGTTCTCCCTGTGCTACCTCAGCCGATATAGCGGAACGCAAGGTACCAAAACATGGGAGCCGGGCAACCCCAACTATTGACCCAAGACATGATTCGGAGCTGATGCATATGATGTTATAAGTTCGGGGTGCCGCACTGTTGAAAGTGTTCAGACTTTTCTTGTCGTGTTATGGGGTACACTGAAGCCCCTGGCGCACTGGATGTACCAGAATGTACGGGTGCAATTTTCGTAAATAAGCAGACAGGGAAAAAAGATGAAGAAATGCAATAATAAGCTAACTCCGTATATTGTTATTTAAATGATACGTCAAAGCGTATGTATACAAGTAGTGCAATAAGCAAAAATAGGATTATTTGACATGTCCTATCCAAGGGCAGGCTGCGTGTGGGTATGTAAACCAGGTATAGCGATCGTTAGCAGAGAGCACATGGGGATTCCCTTGTACATCAAAGCTTCTTGCTCTCTTGGTGTCTCCTTCCCGTGATGGGTCCAATAATCAGGGTATCGGAGAGGGCCTTTAGAGAATAGGGTCCTGAAAGGAAGAAAATGGTAAAGATATACGTGTCCTGAGGCGGTTGAGCCGCATTATGGGCCGTGCCATAGCCGTGCCTCCATCTATGCCCATGGTATTTTGAGTGCGTAATTATGTATGCACAACGCAAATTTTGCCGCTTGACTGGACTAGGACGGAGGCTGAATTGCTAGGCGAGCTCCGAACGGGCCGGGCGATCCTGTTGTAGGGTACTCCGGACTCGCTTGAAGGTGTCCGGGGGCTTTATTGCCGAATTGGTGGTTTGCCCTAGAAGGCTGCTTTGTACTTCTGCCGCGAGGGCCGCACTGTGCTCCTCCGTACGGAGCGAGCGTTCTGTGTTTCCATTAACGGTTATAACCCCGCGAGGTCCTGGCATTTTGAGATCGACGTATGCATAATGCGGTTCCGCATTGAATCTGGCGAATGCGGTTTGTCCGAGCAGTGCGTGATAGCCACTGCGGAAGGGGACGATATCGAAGATCAACTCCTCGCTTTGGAAGTTGTCTGGAGATCCGAAAACCACTTCTAGTGTGATTGAGCCCGTGAAACAGGCCTCTACACCTGGTATGACACCTTTAAAGGTGGTTTTTTGTGGGTTTGATCCTCGAGGGGTCGATACCCATTTTGCGCACTGTATCCTGATAGAGCAGATTCAGGCTGCTACCACCGTCCATAAGGACTCGAGTGAGGTGAAATCCGTCAATGATGGGTTCAAGGACCAATGTGGCAGAACCTCCATGACGGATACTGGTAGGGTGGTCCCTGCGATCGGAAGTGATCGGACAAGAAGACCATGGGTTGAACTTTGGGGCGACTGGCTCCATCACATAGACGTCCCTTAGTGCACCCTTCCGTTCCCTCTTGGGAATATGGGTTGCGTATATCATGTTCACCGTTTTCACTTGGGGAGGAAATTTCTTCTGTCCTCCTGTGTTCGGCGGCCGGGGTTCCTCCTTGTCATCACTATGCAGCCCTTCTCCCTTGTTTTCGGCATTCAACTTGCCGGCCTATTTGAAAACCCAACATTCTCTGTTGCTGTGGTTGGCTGGTTTATCGGGGGTGCCGTGAATTTGACACGAGCGATCGAGTATGCGGTCCAAACTGGACGGGCCCGGATTGCTTCTTTTGAACGGCTTCTTCCGCTGACTGGGTTTAGAGCCACTAAATCCGGCATTGACTGCCATGTCTTCGGTGTTGTCGCCGTTGTTGTGGCGCTTGTGTCTGTTGCGACATGGCTTGCCGTTGCTATCTCTGGCGTCTGAATTGCCAGGATTTCTTCATGTATTGTTGCTGCGAGCCAGCCAGCTTTCCTTGCCCACACAAAAGCGGGTCATGAGTGTCGTGAGGGCTGCCATGGACTTCGGTTTCTCTTGGCCGAGGTGTCGGGCGAGCCACTCGTCGCGGATGTTATGCTTAAATGCCGCTAAGGCCTCGGTATCCGGATAGTCGACAATTTGGTTCTTTTTAGTTAGGAACCGAGTCTAGAATTTCCTGGCTGACTCCCGGGGCTATTGGGTTATGTGACTCAAGTCATCAGCATCCTGTGGTCGCACATAAGTGCCCTGGAAGTTGTCAAGGAATGCGTCTTCCAAATTCTCCCAACTGCCAATGGAGTTTGCTGGTAGGCTATTCAGCCAATGCCGAGCTAGCCCTTTTAATTTTAGTGGGAGGTACTTGATGGCATGTAGATCGTCACCGCGGGGCATGTGGATGTGGAGGAGGAAATCTTCAATCCATACCGCGGGGTCTGTTGTACCATCATATGATTCAATGTTCACGGGTTTAAACCCTTCTGGGAATTCGTGATCCATTACTTTGTCGGTGAAGCATAGGGGGTGTGCGGCGCCTCTGTGCCGGGCTATATCACGACGCAGTTCATACGAGTCTTGTCTGCTGTATTTGGCCCGGCCGGATTTGCTTTTAGTATATCCGGCGTGGCGGTCGTTGTCACACGTTGGGGCGCACCCCCGTGATCCGTAGATCAATCTTGTATGTCCTGCTTTGTTTTCCAATACGTCTCGCAGGTCCTGCGTGTAGCCCCGGGCCCTAGTGTTTTTGTTTGACTGGCGACGAGGTGCGGGCTGGACTTTGGGCTTATATGCCGCTTTGTCTCGGCCACGAGGTGGCCGGTCAGCCACATCATATGCTGGTAGTGTAGGCTTTAATGCTTCCTCCTCGAGTTGGGGTAGCAACCTGCGCTGTGGGTAACTTTTGGTTGGGCGCTCGGGTTCGTATTCCTTGGCTGCCAGGACCTCGGTCCATCTATCCGCTAGCAGATCTTGATCAGCTTGAAGCTGCTGCTGCTTTTTCTTCAGGCTTTTTATTGTGGCTGTAAGCCGGCGCTTGAAGCACTCCTGTTCGATGGGATCCTCAGGCACGATGAATTCTTCATCGCCGAGGCTCACCTCGTCTTCAGAGAGGGGCATGTAATTGTCATCCTCTTATTCTCCGTCTATCGCCTGTTCCTTAGGGCTAGCTTGACCATCCTCCCGCTTGAAGCCTGGCTGGAGGGTATTGTCTTCGTCTTTGGCACTATCCGCAACGTTATTGTCTCCTGTGCCGGTATCGCTGCTTTTGCTATGGCGGGGCTTAGAGCGGCACCGATGACGCTGGTGCTTAGATTGCTTGTCGGGGGGATTATCCTCCGTTGCCTTATCGCCATTGCTTTCTTTGGGGGTGTCCACCATATATATATATATATATATATATATCATATGATGAGGTGGCTGTCCAGCGCCCTGTGGGCGGTGGTTCCTGTTATTCTCCTGCATCGTCGTCCATACCGTCGATGTCTTCGGAGCCGAAATCAAGCATGTTGGTTAAGTCGTCGACAGTGGCTATTAAGTGGGTGTTGGGTGGGGAATGAATTTCTTCGTCGTCCGCTTCCCACTCAAGCCGGACATAGTTCGGCCAAGGGTCTCCTGACAAGGAGAGAGACCTCAATAAATCTAGCACATCGCCCATGGGCGAGTGCTGAAAAGTATCCTCGGAGGTAAACTCCATGATCGGTGTCCAATCAAATTGGATAGGCACGGACGCAGGCAGTTTGGAGCCTTTCGCCGGGGACGAATCCAAGGGTCCGGTAATACAGGTCTCATAGGAGGTTAAGTCAGTATTCGGCTCTATCACCGCTGAGTGTGCGGCCTCCATGGCGGAGTCCATCCACCCGTCCTCGGACGGCATGATCTGCTCCGGATTGAGGGCCGGAGTAGCCACAGGTGTGATCTCCCGAACACCGTCTGACGGCAGAGCTAAGTCATGCTCGTCGTGACTGTGCGGCACACTTGACATGGGCTCGAATCCGTCGAAGATCAAGTCTCCGCGGATGTCGACAGTATAGTTCAAGCTTCCAAACCAGACCTGATGGCCAGGGGCGTAGCTCTCGATCTTCTCCAGATGGCCAAGCGAGTTGGCCGCAGTACGAAGCTACCGAATACGAAGATCTGTCCAGGGAGAAAAACATCACCCTGGATCGCATCGTTGTCGATGATCGAAGGAGCCATCAAGCCTTTATTGTGATGGCATAGTGGAACTCCCAATGAAAGTACCAATGTCGGTGTCAAAACCGGTGGATCTCGGGTAGGGGGTCCCGAACTATGTGTCCAAGGCCGATGGTAACAGGAGGAGGGGGACACAATGTTTACCCAGGTTCGGGCCCTCTCGACGGAGGTAATACCCTACTTCCTACTTGATTGATCTTGATGATGTGAGTATTACAAGAGTTGATCTACCACGAGATCGTAGAGGCTAAACCCTAGAAGCTAGCCTATGATTATGATTTTTGTTGTCCTACGGACTAAACCCTCTGGTTTATATAGACACCGAAGGGGGCTAGGGTTACACAGAGTCGGTTATAGAGACGGAGATCTACATATCTGAATCCAGGACTCCCTCATCCAGCCCAGGGACATCTCCTCCTTGATCCAGCAAGGGGAGAGGAGAAGCTGAGGGAGAATTCCAGCAGCACGACGACGTGGTGGTGATGGAGCTCGTGGTTCTCCGGCAGGGCTTCGCCAAGCGCTACGGAGGAGGAGGTATAGGAGAGGGGAAGGGCTGCACCAGGGGAAGGGTGTGGCAGCCCTCCCACCCCCCACTATTTATAGGGGAAGGGGAGAGGGGCCCGCCCCCCCAGATCCCATCTACAAGGGGGGCGGCGGCCAAGGGGGGGCAACTTGCCCCCCAAGCATGTGGGAGGCTCCCCACCCCTAGGGTTTCCAACCCTAGGTGCCTTGGGCCCCTTGGGGGGTGCACCAGCCCACAAGGGGCTGGTTCCCTCCCTAGTTCAGCCCACTAGGCCCACCGGGGCAGGTGGCCCCACCCGGTGGACCCCGGACACCTTCCAGTGGTCCCGGTACAATACCGATAACCCTTGAAACCATTCCGGCGACAGAAACTCTACTTCCCATACATAAATCTTCACCTCCGAACAATTCCAGAACTCCTCGTGACATCCGGGATCTCATCCAGGACTCCGAACAACCTTTGGCAACCACATACTATTTCCCATAACAACTCTAGCGTCACCGAAACTTAAGTGTGTAGACCCTACGGGTTCGGCAACCATGCAAACATGACCGAGACATCTCTTCGGCCAATAGCCAATAGCGGGATCTAGATACCCATGTTGGCTCCCACATGTTTCCACGATGATCTCATCAGATGAACCACGATGTCGGGGATTCAATCAATCCCGTATACAATTCCCTTTGTCTATTGGCATGTTACTTGCCCGAGATTCGATCGTCGGTATCTCTATACCTCAGTCAATCTCCTTACCGGCAAGTCTCTTTACTCATTCCGTAACGCATGATCCCGGGGCTAACTCCTTAGTCACATTGAGCTCGTTATGATGATGCATTACCGAGTGGGCCTAGAGATACCTCTCCGTCATACGGAGTGACAAATCCCAGTCTCGATTCGTGCCAACCCAACAGATACTTTTGGAGATACCTGTAGTGCACCTTTATAGCGACCCAGTTACGTTGTGACGTCTGGTACACCCAAAGCATTCCTACGATATCCGGGAGTTGCACAATCTCATGGTCTAAGGAAATGATACTTGACATTAGAAAAGCTTTAGCAGACGAACTACACGATCTTGTGCTACGCTTAGGATTGGGTCTTGTCCATCACATCATTCTCCTAATGATGTGATCCCATTATCAATGACATCCAATGTCCATGGTGAGGAAACCATGACCATCTATTGATCAACGAGCTAGTCAACTAGAGGCATACTAGGGACATATTACGATCTTTGTATTCACACATGTATTATGGTTTCTAGTTAATACAATTATAGCATGAACAATAGACAATTACCATGAAAATGGAAATATATAATAATAACCACTTTATTATTTCCTCTAGGGCATATTTCCAACATAGCGTGGGGTGAATATTCTCGTGTGTGCTTGTTAATTTGCTTTATCACTAAGTAGTTTTTATTTTCTGTTCTAAGTTGTTCTCTATCTCTAGTTATGGATATGGAACACGAAACACCAAAAAATTTAGTTGTACTTGCTACTCATGGATATGGGGAAGCTCCTAAAACCCTTGATGCTCATTATGTGAAAGATATTATGCACTACTTTGATAATCTTGAGAAAACCCCATTCAACTATATAATGAGAGTAACATTGGATCAACATGAATACTTTAGGGAATATCACTTGAGTCATAATGGGAAATTGTTTTGGGATCAAATTCATATGTTGCATTGGTATGCTCGAGAGCTATGCTTGAGATATGATTATACTTGTTGCTCTAGGATGAAGGCTCAACGCCTTCCCTTTTCATGTGAATTTAATGATAATGAAACCTTAGCTTCTTACACTAATGGTATACATGATTACTATGATGTGGAACTAATAGAACAATTTGTTGCTTTTAAGGGTGCTTACGAAACTGAATCTTTGTTTGAAAAGTTTGAAGATTTTGATGATTCAGTTTATAGACCTGAAAATTTTGCTATCCTTAAATATAGTTATGATAATTATAAATTCAATTCCGATATTGATGCATTTATTGAGAAAGTCTCCGCTGTCCAAGAAGAGACTAATATTTTGCAGGAGTCTATGGAAGAAGGAATTGACGAAACTATGAGCTCATTGGATGAAAAAGATGATGAAGAGAGTGAAGAACAAAAGGAGGAAGAGCGGATTAGCTACCCATGCCCACCTTCTAATGAGAGTAACTATTCAACTCATACATTGTTTAATTTCCCTTCATTTTTACTGAAGGATGAATGCTATGATAATTGCTATGATCCCGTTGATTCTTTAAAAATATCCCGTTTTGATGAACTTGATGCTTGCTATGCTTGTGGCCATGATGCCAATATGAATTATTCTCATGGAGATGAACTTGCTATAGTTCCTTATGTTAAGAATAAAATTGTTGCTATTGCACCCACACATGATAGTACTATTATGTTTTTGAATTCTCCAAACTACACTATATCGGAGAAGTTGGCACTTATTAAGGATTACATTGATGGGTTGCCTTTTACCCTTGCACATGATGATTTTGATGAATATAATATGCATGTGCTTGCTACTCCTACTTGCAATTATTATGAGAGAGGAACTATATCTCCACCTCTCTAAGTTTCCAACACGATAAAATTGCAAGAAACTGCTTATGCTATGTATTGGCTTTTACTTGATGTGCATGAATTGTTCTTTTATGACATGCTGATGCATAGGAAGACAGTTAGACTTTTTCATTGCTTGATATATGTTTTTTTTGGTGAATACGCTTAGCAGCGTATCATTTCATTGATAGGAGGGTAGAGAGTTGCGAGTACAGAGAAGAACAAGGTGCAACCTCACAGACATGCACGAGTCAGCATCAGTGAGGGTGCAAGTGAGCAGGGGGATGCTCAGCCCTCATACAT